>NW_026291688.1:0-243145 GCF_023091745.1 Budorcas taxicolor
CTACTGCTGCAGCTCGGGAGGAAGGCGCACGTGCATGACCCCACTCGAGACGAGGCCTGAATCCCCTGGGGAGACTCAGAAGCACCCCAAGATCCATGGCAACACTGGAGAGGAATCCTCAGGTTCCGGCCCCGACTCCACACAAGGACTGAGGCCCCGGCATGGACGGGAGAGGAATCCCGAGAGGTCCCCTAGCAACTCGCATGGGGACTGGCCTTTCTTGAGGCCACCAGAGCGGGTCCCTGTGGTCCCCGTCGTAACTCGAGAAGACCTGCCGCAACTCGAGAAAATCCAGGAGGTTCTCCCCTCCAGGCGAGATGAGGCCCATTTCCGCTGAGGCGTCTCGAGGCTGATCACACCTCACCTCTGGAACTTCGAAAGGGTCCTTCACACCCTTGGTGCAAATCAAGAAGTTCCCCAACCTAGCCGTCTCCACTCGAGAGGAATCACGAGGGTCCCGCTCACATCCAGAGGAGCCCCGTTTCCGCCTCATAGCTCGAGATGAGGGATCCTTTCCCTGCTTCGTCGGGAAAGAGTTCCCGGCGTTGCCGTCGCATCTCAAGAGGAGGCCCTCTCAACAGGAACGCGAGAGGAACTCCAGGGTCGTGCCACCATTCCAAGAGTCCCCCAGATGTCTCAGTCCATTCCAGAGGAACCTCTTTTCCCTTCACCGGCTCGTCTTTCACGCCAAGGATCGACTCACACCAAGGTGGCACGTGGCACAGCCCTGTGGGAAAGCCTCGTGGGAAAGCCTCGAGGGACAGCCTCGAGGGAAAGCCACAGATCCCTTGATCCACGTGACAGGAAGCGTGACACTACTGCTGCAGCTCGGGAGGAAAGCGCACGTGCATGCCCCCACTCGAGACGAGGCCTGACTCCCCTGGGGAGACTCAGAAGCACCCCAAGATCCATGGCAACACTGGAGAGGAATCCTCAGGTTCCGGCCCCGACTCCACACAAGGACTGAGGCCCCGGCATGGACGGGAGAGGAATCCCGAGAGGTCCCCTAGCAACTCGCATGGGGACTGGCCTTTCCTGAGGCCACCAAAGCGGGTCCCTGTGGTCCCCGTCGCAACTCGAGAAGACCTGCCGCAACTCGAGAAAATCCAGGAGGTTCTCCCCTCCAGGCGAGATGAGGCCCATTTCCACTGAGGTGTCTCGAGGCTGATCACACCTCACCTCTGGAACTTCGAAAGGGTCCTTCACACCCTTGGTGCAAATCAAGAAGTTCCCCGACATACCCGTCTCCACTCGAGAGGAATCACGAGGGTCCCGCCCACATCCAGAGGAGCCCCGTTTCCGCCTCGTCGCTCGAGATGAGGGATCCTTTCCCTCCTTCGTCGGGAAAGAGTTCCCGGCGTTCCCGTCGCATCTCAAGAGGAGGCCCTCTCAACAGGAACGGCGAGAGGAACTCCAGGGTCGTGCCACCATTCCAAGAGTCCCCCAGATGTCTCAGTCCATTCCAGAGGAACCTCTTTTCCCTTCACCGGCTCGTCTTTCACGCCGAGGATCGACTCACACCAAGGTGGCACGTGGCACAGCCCTGTGGGAAAGCCTCGTGGGAAAGCCTCGAGGGACAGCCTCGAGGGAAAGCCACAGATCCCTTGATCCACGTGACAGGAAGCGTGACACTACTGCTGCAGCTCGGGAGGAAAGCGCACGTGCATGCCCCCACTCGAGACGAGGCCTGACTGCCCTGGGGAGACTCAGAAGCACCCCAAGATCCATGGCAACACTGGAGAGGAATCCTCAGGTTCCGGCCCCGACTCCACACAAGGACTGAAGCCCCGGCATGTGCGGGAGAGGAATCCCGAGAGGTCCCCTAGCAACTGGCATGGGGACTGGCCTTTCCTGAGGCCACCAGAGCGGGTCCCTGAGGTCCCCGTCGTAACTCGAGAAGACCTGCCGCAACTCGAGAAAATCCAGGAGGTTCCCCCTCCAGGCGAGACGAGGCCCATTTCCGATGAGGCGTCTCGAGGCTGATCACACCTCACCTCTGGAACTTCGAAAGGGTCCTTCACACCCTTGGTGCAAATCAAGAAGTTCCCCGACATACCCGTCTCCACTCGAGAGGAATCACGTGGGTCCAGCCCACATCCAGAGGAGCCCCGTTTCCGCCTCGTAGCTCGAGATGAGGGATCCTTTCCCTGCTTCGTCGGGAAAGAGTTCCCGGCGTTCCCGTCGCATCTCAAGAGGAGGCCCTCTCAACAGGAACGGCGAGAGGAACTCCAGGGTCGTGCCACCATTCCAAGAGTCCCCCAGATGTCTCAGTCCATTCCAGAGGAACCTCTTTTCCCTTCACCGGCTCGTCTTTCACGCCGAGGATCGACTCACACCAAGGTGGCACGTGGCACAGCCCTGTGGGAAAGCCTCGTGGGAAAGCCTCGAGGGACAGCCTCGAGGGAAAGCCACAGATCCCTTGATCCACGTGACAGGAAGCGTGACACTACTGCTGCAGCTCGGGAGGAAAGCGCACGTGCATGCCCCCACTCGAGACGAGGCCTGACTCCCCTGGGGAGACTCAGAAGCACCCCAAGATCCATGGCAACACTCGAGAGGAATCCTCAGGTTCCGGCCCCGACTCCACACAAGGACTGAGGCCCCGGCATGGACGGGAGAGGAATCCCGAGAGGTCCCCTAGCAACTGGCATGGGGACTGGCCTTTCCTGAGGCCACCAGAGCGGGTCCCTGAGGTCCCCGTCGTAACTCGAGAAGACCTGCCGCAACTGGAGAAAATCCAGGAGGTTCCCCCTCCAGGCGAGATGAGGCCCATTTCCGCTGAGGCGTCTCGAGGCTGATCACACCTCACCTCTGGAACTTCGAGAGGGTCCTTCACACCCTTGGTGCAAATCAAGAAGTTCCCCGACATACCCGTCTCCACTCGAGAGGAATCACGAGGGTCCCGCCCACATCCAGAGGAGCCCCGTTTCCGCCTCGTAGCTCGAGATGAGGGATCCTTTCCCTGCTTCGTCGGGAAAGAGTTCCCGGCGTTCCCGTCGCATCTCAAGAGGAGGCCCTCTCAACAGGAACGGCGAGAGGAACTCCAGGGTCGTGCCACCATTCCAAGAGTCCCCCAGATGTCTCAGTCATTCCAGAGGAACCTCTTTTCCCTTCACCGGCTCGTCTTTCACCCCGAGGATCGACTCACACCAAGGTGGCACGTGGCACAGCCCTGTGGGAAAGCCTCGTGGGAAAGCCTCGAGGGAAAGCCACAGATCCCCTGATCCACGTGACAGGAAGCGTGACACTGCTGCTGCAGATCGGGAGGAAAGCGCACGTGCATGACCCCACTCGAGACGAGGCCTGAATCCCCTGGGGAGACTCAGAAGCACCCCAAGATCCATGGCAACACTGGAGAGGAATCCTCAGGTTCCGGCCCCGACTCCACACAAGGACTGAGGCCCCGGCATGGACGGGAGAGGAATCCCGAGAGGTCCCCTAGCAACTCGCATGGGGACTGGCCTTTCCTGAGGCCACCAGAGCGGGTCCCTGTGGTCCCCGTCGTAACTCGAGAAGACCTGCCGCAACTCGAGAAAATCCAGGAGGTTCTCCCCTCCAGGCGAGATGAGGCCCATTTCCGCTGAGGCGTCTCGAGGCTGATCACACCTCACCTCTGGAACGTCGAAAGGGTCCTTCACACCCTTGGTGCAAATCAAGAAGTTCCCCGACATACCCGTCTCCACTCGAGAGGAATCACGAGGGTCCCGCCCACGTCCAGAGGAGCCCCGTTTCCGCCTCGTAGCTCGAGATGAGGGATCCTTTCCCTGCTTCGTCGGGAAAGAGTTCACGGCGTTCCCGTCGCATCTCAAGAGGAGGCCCTCTCAACAGGAACGGCGAGAGGAACTCCAGGGTCGTGCCACCATTCCAAGAGTCCCCCAGATGTCTCAGTCCATTCCAGAGGAACCTCTTTTCCCTTCACCGGCTCGTCTTTCACCCCGAGGATCGACTCACACCAAGGTGGCACGTGGCACAGCCCTGTGGGAAAGCCTCGTGGGAAAGCCTCGAGGGAAAGCCACAGATCCCCTGATCCACGTGACAGGAAGCGTGACACTACTGCTGCAGCTCGGGAGGAAAGCGCACGTGCATGACCCCACTCGAGACGAGGCCTGAATCCCCTGGGGAGACTCAGAAGCACCCCAAGATCCATGGCAACACTGGAGAGGAATCCTCAGGTTCCGGCCCCGACTCCACACAAGGACTGAGGCCCCGGCATGGACGGGAGAGGAATCCCGAGAGGTCCCCTAGCAACTCGCATGGGGACTGGCCTTTCCTGAGGCCACCAAAGCGGGTCCCTGTGGTCCCGTCGCAACTCGAGAAGACCTGCCGCAACTCGAGAAAATCCAGGAGGTTCTCCCCTCCAGGCGAGATGAGGCCCATTTCCACTGAGGTGTCTCGAGGCTGATCACACCTCACCTCTGGAACTTCGAAAGGGTCCTTCACACCCTTGGTGCAAATCAAGAAGTTCCCCGACATAACCCGTCTCCACTCGAGAGGAATCACGAGGGTCCCGCCCACATCCAGAGGAGCCCCGTTTCCGCCTCGTCGCTCGAGATGAGGGATCCTTTCCCTGCTTCGTCGGGAAAGAGTTCCCGGCCTTCCCGTCGCATCTCAAGAGGAGGCCCTCTCAACAGGAACGGCGAGAGGAACTCCAGGGTCGTGCCACCATTCCAAGAGTCCCCCAGATGTCTCAATCCATTCCAGAGGAACCTCTTTTCCCTTCACCGGCTCGTCTTTCACGCCGAGAATCGACTCACACCAAGGTGGCACGTGGCACAGCCCTTTGGGAAAGCCTCGTGGGAAAGCCTCGAGGGAGAGCCTCGAGGGAAAGCCACAGATCCCTTGATCCACGTGACAGGAAGCGTGACACTACTGCTGCAGCTCGGGAGGAAAGCGCACGTGCATGCCCCCACTCGAGACGAGGCCTGACTCCCCTGGGGAGACTCAGAAGCACCCCAAGATCCATGGCAACACTGGAGAGGAATCCTCAGGTTCCGGCCCCGACTCCACACAAGGACTGAGGCCCCGGCATGGACGGGAGAGGAATCCCGAGAGGTCCCCTCGCAACTCGCATGGGGACTGGCCTTTACTGAGGCCACCAGAGCGGGTCCCTGAGGTCCCCATCGTAACTCGAGAAGACCTGCTGCAACTGGAGAAAATCCAGGAGGTTCCCCCTCCAGGCGAGATGAGGTCCATTTCCGCTGAGGCGTCTCGAGGCTGATCACACCTCACCTCTGGAACGTCGAAAGGGTCCTTCACACCCTTGGTGCAAATCAAGAAGTTCCCCGACATACCCGTCTCCACTCGAGAGGAATCACGAGTGTCCCGCCCCCATCCAGAGGAGCCCCATTTCCGCCTCGTCGCTCGAGATGAGGGATCCCTTCCCTGCTTCGTCGGGAAAGAGTTCCCGGCGTTCCCGTCGCATCTCAAGAGGAGGCCCTCTCAACAGGAACGGCGAGAGGAACTCCAGGGTCGTGCCACCATTCCAAGAGTCCCCCAGATGTCTCAGTCCATTCCAGAGGAACCTCTTTTCCCTTCACCGGCTCGTCTTTCACGCCGAGGATCGACTCACACCAAGGTGGCACGTGGCACAGCCCTGTGGGAAAGCCTCGTGGGAAAGCCTCGAGGGACAGCCTCGAGGGAAAGCCACAGATCCCTTGATCCACGTGACAGGAAGCGTGACACTACTGCTGCAGCTCGGGAGGAAAGCGCACGTGCATGCCCCCACTCGAGACGAGGCCTGACTGCCCTGGGGAGACTCAGAAGCACCCCAAGATCCATGGCAACACTGGAGAGGAATCCTCAGGTTCCGGCCCCGACTCCACACAAGGACTGAAGCCCCGGCATGTGCGGGAGAGGAATCCCGAGAGGTCCCCTAGCAACTGGCATGGGGACTGGCCTTTCCTGAGGCCACCAGAGCGGGTCCCTGAGGTCCCCGTCGTAACTCGAGAAGACCTGCCGCAACTCGAGAAAATCCAGGAGGTTCCCCCTCCAGGCGAGACGAGGCCCATTTCCGATGAGGCGTCTCGAGGCTGATCACACCTCACCTCTGGAACTTCGAAAGGGTCCTTCACACCCGTGGTGCAAATCAAGAAGTTCCCCGACATACCCGTCTCCACTCGAGAGGAATCACGTGGGTCCAGCCCACATCCAGAGGAGCCCCGTTTCCGCCTCGTAGCTCGAGATGAGGGATCCTTTCCCTGCTTCGTCGGGAAAGAGTTCCCGGCGTTCCCGTCGCATCTCAAGAGGAGGCCCTCTCAACAGGAACGGCGAGAGGAACTCCAGGGTCGTGCCACCATTCCAAGAGTCCCCCAGATGTCTCAGTCCATTCCAGAGGAACCTCTTTTCCCTTCAGCGGCTCGTCTTTCACGCCGAGGATCGACTCACACCAAGGTGGCACGTGGCACAGCCCTGTGGGAAAGCCTCGTGGGAAAGCCTCGAGGGACAGCCTCGAAGGAAAGCCACAGATCCCTTGATCCACGTGACAGGAAGCGTGACACTACTGCTGCAGCTCGGGAGGAAAGCGCACGTGCATGCCCCCACTCGAGACGAGGCCTGACTCCCCTGGGGAGACTCAGAAGCACCCCAAGATCCATGGCAACACTGGAGAGGAATCCTCAGGTTCCGGCCCCGACTCCACACAAGGACTGAGGCCCCGGCATGGACGGGAGAGGAATCCCGAGAGGTCCCCTAGCAACTGGCATGGGGACTGGCCTTTCCTGAGGCCACCAGAGCGGGTCCCTGAGGTCCCCGTCGTAACTCGAGAAGACCTGCCGCAACTGGAGAAAATCCAGGAGGTTCCCCCTCCAGGCGAGATGAGGCCCATTTCCGCTGAGGCGTCTCGAGGCTGATCACACCTCACCTCTGGAACTTCGAGAGGGTCCTTCACACCCTTGGTGCAAATCAAGAAGTTCCCCGACATACCCGTCTCCACTCGAGAGGAATCACGAGGGTCCCGCCCACATCCAGAGGAGCCCCGTTTCCGCCTCGTAGCTCGAGATGAGGGATCCTTTCCCTGCTTCGTCGGGAAAGAGTTCCCGGCGTTCCCGTCGCATCTCAAGAGGAGGCCCTCTCAACAGGAACGGCGAGAGGAACTCCAGGGTCGTGCCACCATTCCAAGAGTCCCCCAGATGTCTCAATCCATTCCAGAGGAACCTCTTTTCCCTTCACCGGCTCGTCTTTCACGCCGAGAATCGACTCACACCAAGGTGGCACCTGGCACAGCCCTTTGGGAAAGCCTCGTGGGAAAGCCTCGAGGGAGAGCCTCGAGGGAAAGCCACAGATCCCTTGATCCACGTGACAGGAAGCGTGACACTACTGCTGCAGCTCGGCAGGAAAGCGCACGTGCATGCCCCCACTCGAGACGAGGCCTGACTCCCCTGGGGAGACTCAGAAGCACCCCAAGATCCATGGCAACACTGGAGAGGAATCCTCAGGTTCCGGCCCCGACTCCACACAATGACTGAGGCCCCGGCATGGACGGGAGAGGAATCCCGAGAGGTCCCCTAGCAACTCGCATGGGGACTGGCCTTTCCTGAGGCCACCAAAGCGGGTCCCTGTGGTCCCCGTCGCAACTCGAGAAGACCTGCCGCAACTCGAGAAAATCCAGGAGGTTCTCCCCTCCAGGCGAGATGAGGCCCATTTCCACTGAGGTGTCTCGAGGCTGATCACACCTCACCTCTGGAACTTCGAAAGGGTCCTTCACACCCTTGGTGCAAATCAAGAAGTTCCCCGACATACCCGTCTCCACTCGAGAGGAATCACGAGGGTCCCGCCCACATCCAGAGGAGCCCCGTTTCCGCCTCGTCGCTCGAGATGAGGGATCCTTTCCCTGCTTCGTCGGGAAAGAGTTCCCGGCGTTCCCGTCGCATCTCAAGAGGAGGCCCTCTCAACAGGAACGGCGAGAGGAACTCCAGGGTCGTGCCACCATTCCAAGAGTCCCCCAGATGTCTCAGTCCATTCCAGAGGAACCTCTTTTCCCTTCACCGGCTCGTCTTTCACGCCGAGAATCGACTCACACCAAGGTGGCACGTGGCACAGCCCTTTGGGAAAGCCTCGTGGGAAAGCCTCGAGGGAGAGCCTCGAGGGAAAGCCACAGATCCCTTGATCCACGTGACAGGAAGCGTGACACTACTGCTGCAGCTCGGGAGGAAAGCGCACGTGCATGCCCCCACTCGAGACGAGGCCTGACTCCCCTGGGGAGACTCAGAAGCACCCCAAGATCCATGGCAACACTGGAGAGGAATCCTCAGGTTCCGGCCCCGACTCCACACAAGGACTGAGGCCCCGGCATGGACGGGAGAGGAATCCCGAGAGGTCCCCTAGCAACTCGCATGGGGACTGGCCTTTACTGAGGCCACCAGAGCGGGTCCCTGAGGTCCCCATCATAACTCGAGAAGACCTGCCGCAACTGGAGAAAATCCAGGAGGTTCCCCCTCCAGGCGAGATGAGGTCCATTTCCGCTGAGGCGTCTCGAGGCTGATCACACCTCACCTCTGGAACGTCGAAAGGGTCCTTCACACCCTTGGTGCAAATCAAGAAGTTCCCCGACATACCCGTCTCCACTCGAGAGGAATCACGAGTGTCCCGCCCCCATCCAGAGGAGCCCCGTTTCCGCATCGTCGCTCGAGATGAGGGATCCTTTCCCTGCTTCGTCGGGAAAGAGTTCCCGGCGTTCCCGTCGCATCTCAAGAGGAGGCCCTCTCAACAGGAACGGCGAGAGGAACTCCAGGGTCGTGCCACCATTCCAAGAGTCCCCCAGATGTCTCAGTCCATTCCAGAGGAACCTCTTTTCCCTTCACCGGCTCGTCTTTCACGCCGAGGATCGACTCACACCAAGGTGGCACGTGGCACAGCCCTGTGGGAAAGCCTCGTGGGAAAGCCTCGAGGGACAGCCTCGAGGGAAAGCCACAGATCCCTTGATCCACGTGACAGGAAGCGTGACACTACTGCTGCAGCTCGGGAGGAAAGCGCACGTGCATGCCCCCACTCGAGACTAGGCCTGACTGCCCTGGGGAGACTCAGAAGCACCCCAAGATCCATGGCAACACTGGAGAGGAATCCTCAGGTTCCGGCCCCGACTCCACACAAGGACTGAAGCCCCGGCATGTGCGGGAGAGGAATCCCGAGAGGTCCCCTAGCAACTGGCATGGGGACTGGCCTTTCCTGAGGCCACCAGAGCGGGTCCCTGAGGTCCCCGTCGTAACTCGAGAAGACCTGCCGCAACTCGAGAAAATCCAGGAGGTTCCCCCTCCAGGCGAGACGAGGCCCATTTCCGATGAGGCGTCTCGAGGCTGATCACACCTCACCTCTGGAACTTCGAAAGGGTCCTTCACACCCTTGGTGCAAATCAAGAAGTTCCCCGACATACCCGTCTCCACTCGAGAGGAATCACGTGGGTCCAGCCCACATCCAGAGGAGCCCCGTTTCCGCCTCGTAGCTCGAGATGAGGGATCCTTTCCCTGCTTCGTCGGGAAAGAGTTCCCGGCGTTCCCGTCGCATCTCAAGAGGAGGCCCTCTCAACAGGAACGGCGAGAGGAACTCCAGGGTCGTGCCACCATTCCAAGAGTCCCCCAGATGTCTCAGTCCATTCCAGAGGAACCTCTTTTCCCTTCAGCGGCTCGTCTTTCACGCCGAGGATCGACTCACACCAAGGTGGCACGTGGCACAGCCCTGTGGGAAAGCCTCGTGGGAAAGCCTCGAGGGACAGCCTCGAGGGAAAGCCACAGATCCCTTGATCCACGTGACAGGAAGCGTGACACTACTGCTGCAGCTCGGGAGGAAAGCGCACGTGCATGCCCCCACTCGAGACGAGGCCTGACTCCCCTGGGGAGACTCAGAAGCACCCCAAGATCCATGGCAACACTGGAGAGGAATCCTCAGGTTCCGGCCCCGACTCCACACAAGGACTGAGGCCCCGGCATGGACGGGAGAGGAATCCCGAGAGGTCCCCTAGCAACTGGCATGGGGACTGGCCTTTCCTGAGGCCACCAGAGCGGGTCCCTGAGGTCCCCGTCGTAACTCGAGAAGACCTGCCGCAACTGGAGAAAATCCAGGAGGTTCCCCCTCCAGGCGAGATGAGGCCCATTTCCGCTGAGGCGTCTCGAGGCTGATCACACCTCACCTCTGGAACTTCGAGAGGGTCCTTCACACCCTTGGTGCAAATCAAGAAGTTCCCCGACCTAGCCGTCTCCACTCGAGAGGAATCACGAGGGTCCCGCCCACATCCAGAGGAGCCCCGTTTCCGCCTCGTAGCTCGAGATGAGGGATCCTTTCCCTGCTTCGTCGGGAAAGAGTTCCCGGCGTTCCCGTCGCATCTCAAGAGGAGGCCCTCTCAACAGGAACGGCGAGAGGAACTCCAGGGTCGTGCCACCATTCCAAGAGTCCCCCAGATGTCTCAGTCCATTCCAGAGGAACCTCTTTTCCCTTCACCGGCTCGTCTTTCACGCCGAGGATCGACTCACACCAAGGTGGCACGTGGCACAGCCCTGTGGGAAAGCCTCGTGGGAAAGCCTCGAGGGACAGCCTCGAGGGAAAGCCACAGATCCCTTGATCCACGTGACAGGAAGCGTGACACTACTGCTGCAGCTCGGGAGGAAAGCGCACGTGCATGCCCCCACTCGAGACGAGGCCTGCCTCCCCTGGGGAGACTAAGAAGCACCCCAAGATCCATGGCAACATTGGAGAGAAATCCTCAGGGTCCGGCCCCGACTCCTCACAAGGTCTTAGGCCCCGGCATGGACGGGAGAGGAATCCCGAGATGGCCCCTAGCAACTGGCATATGGACTGGACTTTCCTGAGGCCACCAGAGCGGGTCCCTGAGGTTCCTGTCGTAACTCGAGAAGACCTGCCTCAACTCGAGAAAATCCAGGAGGTTCTCCCCTCCAGGCGAGATGAGGCCCATTTCCGCTGAGGCGTCTCGAGGCTAATCACACCTCACCTCTGGAACTTCGAAAGGGTCCTTCACAGCCTTGGTGCATCTCAAGAAGTTCCCAGACATACCCGTCTCCACTCGAGAGGATACACGAGGGTCCCGCCCACATCCAGAGGAGCCCTGTTTCCGCCTCGTAGTTCGAGATGAGGGATCCTTTCCCTCCTTCGTCGGAAAAGAATTCCCGGCGTTCCCTTCACATCTCAAGAGGAGGCCCTCTCAACAGGATCGGCGAGAGGATCTTCAGGGTCGTGCCACCATTCCAAGAGTCCCCCAGATGTCTCAGTCCATTCCAGAGGAACCTCTTTTCCCTTCACCGGCTCATCTTTCATGCCGAGGATCGACTCACACCAAGGTGGCTCGGGGCACAGGCCTGTGGAAAAGCCTCATGGGAAAGCCTCGAGGGAAAGCCACAGATGCCTTGATCCACGTGAGAGGAAGCGTGACACTACTGCTGCAGCTCGGGAGGAAATTGCAGGTGCATGCACCCACTCGAGACGAGGCCTGACTCCCCGGGGGAGACTCAGAGGCACCTCAAGATCCATGTCAACATTGGAGAGGAATCCTCAGGTTCCGGCCCCGACTCCTCACAAGGTCTTAGGCTCCGGCGTCGACGGGAGAGGAATCCCGAGATGGCCCCAAGCAACTCGCATGGGGACTGGCCTTTCTTGAGGCCACCAGATCGGGTCCCTGAGGTTCCCGTAGTAACTCGAGAAGACGTGCCGCAACTCGAGAAAATCCAGGAGGTTCTCCCCTCCAGGCGAGATGAGGCCCATTTCCGCTGAGGCGTCTCGAGGCTAATCACACCTCACCTCTGGAACTTCGAAAGGGTCCTTCACAGCCTTGGTGCAACTCAAGAAGTTCCCCGACATACCCGTCTCCACTCGAGAAGAAACACGAGGGTCCCGCCCACATCCAGAGGAGCCCCGTTTCCGCCTCGTAGTTCGAGATGAGGGATCCTTTCCCTGCTTTGTCGGGAAAGAATTCCCGGCGTTCCCTTCGCATCTCAAGAGGAGGCCCTCTCAAGAGGAACGGCGAGAGGAACTTCAGGGTCGTGCCACCATTCCAAGAGTCCCCCAGATGTCTCAGTCCATTTCAGAGGAACCTATTTTCCCTTCACCGGCTCGTCTTTCACGCCGAGGATCGACTCACACCAAGGTGGCACGTGGCACAGCCCTGTGCGAAAGCCTCGTGTGAAAGCCTCGAGGGAAAGCCTCGAGGGAAAGCCACAGATCCCTTGATCCACGTGACAGGAAGCGTGACACTACTGCTGCAGCTCGGGAGGAAAGCACACGTGCATGACCCCACTCGAGACGAGGCCTGACTCCCCTGGGGAGACCCAGAGGCTCCCCAAGATCCTTGTTAACATTGGAGAGGAATCCTCAGGTTCCGGCCCCGACTCCTCACAAGGTCTTAGGCCCAGCATGGACCGGAGAGGAATCCCGAGATGGCCCCTAGCAACTCGCCTGGGGACTGGCCTTTCCTGAGGCCACCAGAGCGGGTCCCTGAGGTCCCCGTCGTAACTCGAGAAGACCTGCCACAACTCGAGAAAATCCAGGAGGTTCTCCCCTCAAGGCGAGATGAGGCCCATTTCCGCTGAGGCGTCTCGAGGCTAATCACAACTCACCTCTGGAACTTCGAAAGAGTCCTTCACAGCCTTGGTGCAACTCAAGAAGTTCCCCGACATACCCGTCTCCTCTCCAGAGGAAACACGAGGGTCCCGCCCACATCCAGAGGAGCCCCGTTTCCGCCTCGTAGCTCGAGATGAGGGATCCTTTCCCTGCTTCGTCGGGAAAGAATTCCCGGCGTTCCCGTCGAATCTCAAGAGGAGGCCCTCTCAACAGGACCGGCGAGAAGAACTCCAGGGTCGTGCCACCATTCCAAGAGTCCCCCAGATGTTTCAGTCCATTCCAGAGGAACCTCTTTTCCCTTCACCGGCTCGTCTTTCACGCCGAGGATTGACTCACACCAAGGTGGCACGTGGCACAGCCCTGTGGGAAAACCTCGTGGGAATTCCTCGAGGGAAAGCCTCGAGGGAAAGCCACAGATGCCTTGATCCACGTGAGAGGAAGCGTGACACTACTGCTGCACCTCGGGAGGAAAGCGCACGTGCATGCCCCCACTCGAGACGAGGCCTGACTCCCCGGGGGAGACTCAGAGGCACCTCAAGATCCATGTCAACATTGGAGAGGAATCCTCAGGTTCCGGCCCCGACTCCTCACAAGGTCTTAGGCTCCGGCGTCGACGGGAGAGGAATCCCGAGATGGCCCCAAGCAACTCGCATGGGGACTGGCCTTTCTTGAGGCCACCAGAGCGGGTCCCTGAGGTTCCCGTAGTAACTCGAGAAGACGTGCCGCAACTCGAGAAAATCCAGGAGGTTCTCCCCTCCAGGCGAGATGAGGCCCATTTCCGCTGAGGCGTCTCGAGGCTAATCACACCTCACCTCTGGAACTTCGAAAGGGTCCTTCACAGCCTTGGTGCAACTCAAGAAGTTCCCCGACATTCCCGTCTCCACTCGAGAGGAAACACGAGGGTCCCGCCCACATCCAGAGGAGCCCCGTTTCCGCCTCGTAGTTCGAGATGACGGATCCTTTCCCTGCTTTGTCGGGAAAGAATTCCCGGCGTTCCCTTCGCATCTCAAGAGGAGGCCCTCTCAACAGGAACGGCGAGAGGAACTTCAGGGTCGTGCCACCATTCCAAGAGTCCCCCAGATGTCTCAGTCCATTTCAGAGGAACCTCTTTTGCCTTCACCGGCTCGTCTTTCACGCCGAGGATCGACTCACACCAAGGTGGCACGTGGCACAGCCCTGTGCGAAAGCCTCGTGTGAAAGCCTCGAGGGAAAGCCTCGAGGGAAAGCCACAGATCCCTTGATCCACGTGACAGGAAGCGTGACACTACTGCTGCAGCTCGGGAGGAAAGCACACGTGCATGACCCCACTCGAGACGAGGCCTGACTCCCCTGGGGAGACCCAGAGGCTCCCCAAGATCCTTGTTAACATTGGAGAGGAATCCTCAGGTTCCGGCCCCGACTCCTCACAAGGTCTTAGGCCCAGCATGGACGGGAGAGGAATCCCGAGATGGCCCCTAGGAACTCGCCTGGGGACTGGCCTTTCCTGAGGCCACCAGAGCGGGTCCCTGAGGTTCCCGTCGTAACTCGAGAAGACCTGCCACAACTCGAGAAAATCCAGGAGGTTCTCCCTCAAGGCGAGATGAGGCCCATTTCCGCTGAGGTGTCTCGAGGCTAATCACAACTCACCTCTGGAACTTCGAAAGAGTCCTTCACAGCCTTGGTGCAACTCAAGAAGTTCCCCGACATACCCGTCTCCTCTCCAGAGGAAACACGAGGGTCCCGCCCACATCCAGAGGAGCCCCTTTTCCGCCTCGTAGCTCGAGATGAGGGATCCTTTCCCTGCTTCGTCGGGAAAGAATTCCCGGCGTTCCCGTCGAATCTCAAGAGGAGGCCCTCTCAACAGGACCGGCGAGAAGAACTCCAGGGTCGTGCCACCATTTCAAGAGTCCCCCAGATATCTCAGTCCATTCCAGAGGAACCTCTTTTCCCTTCACCGGCTCGTCTTTCACGCCGAGGATTGACTCACACCAAGGTGGCACGTGGCACAGCCCTGTGGGAAAAGCTCGTGGGAATTCCTCGAGGGAAAGCCTCGAGGGAAAGCCACAGATCCCTTGATCCACGTGACAGGAAGCGTGACACTACTGCTGCACCTCGGGAGGAAAGCGCACGTGCATGCCCCCACTCGAGACGAGGCCTGACTCCCCTGGGGAGACTCAGAGGCACCCCAAGATCCATGTCAACACTGGAGAGGAATCCTCAAGTTCCGGCCCCGAATCCACCCGAGGTCTTAGGCCCCGGCATGGACGGGAGAGGAATCCCGAGATGGCCCCTAGCAACTGGCATGGGGACTGGCCTTTCCTGAGGCCACCAGAGCGGGTCCCTGAGGTCCCCTTCGTAACTCGAGAAGACCTGCCGCAACTCGAGAAAATCCAGGAGGTTCTCCCCTCCAGGCGAGATGAGGCCCATTTCCGCTGAGGAGTCTCGAGGCTAATCACACCTCACCTCTGGAACTTCGAAAGGGTCCTTCACAGCCTTGGTGCAACTCAAGAAGTTCCCCGACATACCCGTGTCCACACGAGAGGAAATAGTAGGGTCCCGCCCACATCCAGAGGAGCCCCGTTTCCGCCTGGTAGCTCGAGATGAGGGATCCTTTCCCTGCTTCGTCGGGAAAGAATTCCTGGCGTTCCGGTCGCACCTCAATAGGAGGCCCTCTCACCAGGAACGGCGAGAGGAACTCCAGGGTCGTGCCACCATTCCAAGAGTCCCCCAGATGTCTCAGTCCATTCCAGAGGAACCACTTTTCCCTTCACCGGCTCGCTTTCACGCCGAGGATCGACTCACACCAAGGTGGCACGCGGCACAGCCCTGTGGGAAAGCCTCGTGGGAATGCCTCGAGGGAAAGCCTCGAGGGAAAGCCACAGATCCCTTGATCCACGTGACAGGAAGCGTGACACTACTGCTGCAGCTCGGGAGGAAAGCGCACTTGCATGCCCCCACTCGAGACGAAGCCTGACTCCCCTGGGGAGACTCAGAGGCACCCCAAGATCCATGTCAACACTGGAGAGGAATCCTCAGGTTCCGGCCCCGAATCCACCCGAGGTCTTAGGCCCCGGCATGGACGGGAGAGGAATCCCGAGATGGCCCCTAGCAACTGGCATGGGGACTGGCCTTTCCTGAGGCCACCAGAGCGGGTCCCTGAGGTCCCCGTCGTAACTCGAGAAGACCTGCCGCAACTCGAGAAAATCCAGGGGGTCCTCCCCTCCAGGCGAGATGAGGCCCATTTCCACTGAGGCGTCTCGAGGCTAATCACACCTCACCTCTGGAACTTCGAAAGGGTCCTTCACAGCCTTGGTGCATCTCAAGAAGTTCCCCGACATACCCGTCTCCACTCGAGAGGAATCACGAGGGTCCCGCCCACATTCAGAGGAGCCCCGTTTCCGCCTCGTAGTTCGAGATGACGGATCCTTTCCCTGCTTTGTCGGGAAAGAATTCCCGGCGTTCCCTTCGCATCTCAAGAGGAGGCCCTCTCAACAGGAACGGCGAGAGGAACTTCAGGGTCGTGCCACCATTCCAAGAGTCCCCCAGATGTCTCAGTCCATTCCAGAGGAACCTCTTTTGCCTTCACCGGCTCGTCTTTCACGCCGAGGATCGACTCACACCAAGGTGGCACGTGGCACAGCCCTGTGCGAAAGCCTCGTGTGAAATCCTCGAGGGAAAGCCTCGAGGGAAAGCCACAGATCCCTTGATCCACGTGACAGGAAGCGTGACACTACTGCTGCAGCTCGGGAGGAAAGCACACGTGCATGACCCCAATCGAGACGAGGCCTGACTCCCCTGGGGAGACCCAGAGGCTCCCCAAGATCCTTGTCAACATTGGAGAGGAATCCTCAGGTTCCGGCCCCGACTCCTCACAAGGTCTTAGGCCCAGCATGGACGGGAGAGGAATCCCGAGATGGCCCCTAGCAACTCGCCTGGGGACTGGCCTTTCCTGAGGCCACCAGAGCGGGTCCCTGAGGTCCCCGTCGTAACTCGAGAAGACCTGCCACAACTCGAGAAAATCCAGGAGGTTCTCCCCTCAAGGCGAGATGAGGCCCATTTCCGCTGAGGCGTCTCGAGGCTAATCACAACTCACCTCTGGAACTTCGAAAGAGTCCTTCACAGCCTTGGTGCAACTCAAGAAGTTCCCCGACATACCCGTCTCCTCTCCAGAGGAAACACGAGGGTCCCGCCCACATCCAGAGGAGCCCCGTTTCCGCCTCGTAGCTCGAGATGAGGGATCCTTTCCCTGCTTCGTCGGGAAAGCATTCCCGGCGTTCCCGTCGAATCTCAAGAGGAGGCCCTCTCAACAGGACCGGCGAGAAGAACTCCAGGGTCGTGTCACCATTCCAAGAGTCCCCCAGATGTCTCAGTCCATTCCAGAGGAACCTATTTTCCCTTCACCGGCTCGTCTTTCACGCCGAGGATCGACTCACACCAAGGTGGCACGTGGCACAGCCCTGTGGGAAAGCCTCGAGGGAAAGCCACAGATCCCTTGTTCCACGTGACAGGAAGCGTGACGCTACAGCTGCAGCACGGGAGGAAAGCGCACGTGCATGCTCCCACTCGAGCCGAGGCCTGACTCCCCTGGGGAGACCCAGAGGCACCCCAAGATCCATGTCAACACTGGAGAGGAATCCTCAGGTTCCGGCCCCGACTCCTCACAGGGTCTTAGGCCCCGGCATCGACGGGAGAGGAATCCCGAGATGGCCCCTAGCAACTGGCATGTGGACTGGTCTTTCCTGAGGCAACCAGAGAGGGTCCCTGAGGTCCCCGTCGTAACTCGAGAAGACCTGCCGCAACTCGAGAAAATCCAGGGGGTTCTCCCCTCCAGGCGAGATGAGGCCCATTTCCGCTGAGGAGTCTCGAGGCTAATCACACATCATCTCTGGAACTTCGAAAGGGTCATTCGCAGCCTTGGTGCAACTCAAGAAGTTCCCCGACATACCCGTCTCCACTCCAGAGGAAACACGAGGCTCCAGCCCACATCCAGAGGAGCCCCGTTTCCGCCTCGTAGCTCGAGATGAGGGATCCTTTCCCTGCTTCGTCGGGAAAGAATTCCCGGCGTTCCCGTCGAATCTCAAGAGGAGGCCCTCTCAACAAGACTGGCGAGAAGAACTCCAGGGTCGTGCCACCATTCCAAGAGTCCCCCAGATGTCTCAGTCCATTCCAGAGGAACCTCTTTTCCCTTCACCGGCTCGTCTTTCACGCCGAGGATTGACTCACACCAAGGTGGCACGTGGCACAGCCCTGTGGGAAAACCTCGTGGGAATTCCTCGAGGGAAAGCCTCGAGGGAAAGCCACAGATCCCTTGATCCACGTGACAGGAAGCGTGACACTACTGCTGCAGCTCGGGAGGAAAGCGCACGTGCATGCCCCCACTCGAGACGAGGCCTGACTCCACTAGGGAGACTCAGAGGCACCCCAGGATCCATGTAAACACTGGAGAGGAATCCTCAGGTTCCGGCCCCGACTCCTCACAGGGCCTTAGGCCCCGGCATCGACGGGAGAGTAATCCCGAGATGGCCCCTAGCAACTCGCATGGGGACTGGCCTTTCCTTAGGCCACCAGAGCGGGTCCCTGAGGTCCCCGTCGTAACTCGAGAAGACCTGCCGCAACTCGAGAAAATCCAGGAGGATCGCCTCTCCAGGCAGGGTGAGACCCATTTCCGCTGAGGAGTCTCGAGGCTAATCACACCTCACCTCTGGAACTTCGAAAGGGTCCTTCACAGCCTTGGTGCAACTCAAGAAGTTCCCCGACCTACCTATCTCCACTCGAGAGGAAACACGAGGGTCCCGCCCACATCCAGAGGAGCCCCGTTTCCGCCTGGTAGCTCGAGATGAGGGATCCGTTCCCTGCTTCGATGGGAAAGAATTCCCGGCGTTCCCGTCGCAACTCAAGAGGAGGCCCTCTCAAAAGGAACGGCGAGAGGAACTCCAGGGTCGTGCCACCATTCCAAGAGTCGCCCAGATGTCTCAGTCCATTCCAGAGGAACCTCTTTTCCCTTCACCGGCTCGTCTTTCACGCCGAGGATCGACTCACACCAAGGTGGCACGTGGCACAGCCCTGTGGGAAAGCCTCGTGGGAAAGCCACAGATCCCTTGATCCACGTGACAGGAAGCGTGAAACTACTGCTGCAGCTCGGGAGGAAAGCGCACGTGCATGCCCCCACTCGAGACGAGGCCTGACTCCCCTGGGGAGACCCAGAGGCACCCCAAGATCCATGTCAACACTGGAGAGGAATCCTCAGGTTCCAGCCCCGACTCCTCACAAGGTCTTAGGCCCCGGCATCGACGGGAGAGGAATCCCGAGATGGCCCCTAGCAACTGGCATGTGGACTGGACTTTCCTGAGGCCACCAGAGCGGGTCCCTGAGGTTCCTGTCGTAACTCGAGAAGACCTGCCTCAACTCGAGAAAATCCAGGAGGTTCTTCCCTCCAGGCGAGATGAGGCCCATTTCCGCTGAGGCGTCTCGAGGCTAATCACACCTCACCTCTGGAACTTTGAAAGGGTCCTTCACAGCCTTGGTGCAACTCAAGAAGGTCCCCGACATACCCGTCTCCACTCCAGAGGA
Organism: Budorcas taxicolor; assembly: GCF_023091745.1. Lineage (NCBI taxonomy): Eukaryota > Metazoa > Chordata > Mammalia > Artiodactyla > Bovidae > Budorcas > Budorcas taxicolor. The sequence continues at coordinate 19,108 of NW_026291688.1, forward strand.
AACACGAGGCTCCCGCCCACATCCAGAGGAGCCCCGTTTCCGCCTCGTAGTTCGAGATGAGGGATCCTTTCCCTGCTTTGTCGGGAAAGAATTCTCGGTGTTCCCGTCGCATCTCAAGAGGAGGCCCTCTCAACAGGAACGGCGAGAGGAACTTCAGGGTCGTGCCACCATTCCAAGAGTCCCCCAGATGTCTCAGTCCATTCCAGAGGAACCTCTTTTCCCTTCACTGGCTGGTCTTTCACGCCGAGGACCGACTCACACCAAGGTGGCACGTGGCACAGCCCTGTGCGAAAGCCTCGTGGGAAAGCCTCGATGGAAAGCCTCGAGGGAAAGCCACAGATCCCTTGATCCACGTGACAGGAAGCGTGACACTACTGCTGCAGCACGGGAGGAAAGCGCACGTGCATGCCCCCACTCGAGACGAGGCCTGACTCCCCTGGGGAGAGCCAGAGGCACCCCAAGATCCCTGTCAACACTGGAGAGGAATCCTCAGGTTCCGGCCGCGACTCCTCACAAGGTCTTAGGCCCCGGCATGGACGGGAGAGGAATCCCGAGAGGGCCCCTAGCAACTCGCATGGGGACTGGCCTTTCCTGAGGCCACCAGAGCGGGTCCCTGAGGTCCCCGTCGTAACTCGAGAAGACCTGCCGCAACTCGAGAAAATCCAGGAGGTTCTCCCCTCCAGGCGAGATGAGGCCCATTTCCGCTGAGGAGTCTCGAGGCTAATCACACCTCACCTCTGGAACTTCGAAAGGGTCCTTCACAGCCTTGGTGCAACTCAAGAAGTTCCCCGACATACCCGTGTCCACACGAGAGGAAATAGTAGGGTCCCGCCCACATCCAGAGGAGCCCCGTTTCCGCCTGGTAGCTCGAGATGAGGGATCCTTTCCCTGCTTCGTCGGGAAAGAATTCCTGGCGTTCCGGTCGCACCTCAATAGGAGGCCCTCTCACCAGGAACGGCGAGAGGAACTCCAGGGTCGTGCCACCATTCCAAGAGTCCCCCAGATGTCTCAGTCCATTCCAGAGGAACCACTTTTCCCTTCACCGGCTCGCTTTCACGCCGAGGATCGACTCACACCAAGGTGGTACGCGGCACAGCCCTGTGGGAAAGCCTCGTGGGAATGCCTCGAGGGAAAGCCTCGAGGGAAAGCCACAGATCCCTTGATCCACGTGACAGGAAGCGTGACACTACTGCTGCAGCTCGGGAGGAAAGCGCACTTGCATGCCCCCACTCGAGACGAAGCCTGACTCCCCTGGGGAGACTCAGAGGCACCCCAAGATCCATGTCAACACTGGAGAGGAATCCTCAGGTTCCGGCCCCGAATCCACCCGGGGTCTTAGGCCCCGGCATGGACGGGAGAGGAATCCCGAGATGGCCCCTAGCAACTGGCATGGGGACTGGCCTTTCCTGAGGCCACCAGAGCGGGTCCCTGAGGTCCCCGTCGTAACTCGAGAAGACCTGCCGCAACTCGAGAAAATCCAGGGGGTCCTCCCCTCCAGGCGAGATGAGGCCCATTTCCACTGAGGCGTCTCGAGGCTAATCACACCTCACCTCTGGAACTTCGAAAGGGTCCTTCATAGCCTTGGTGCATCTCAAGAAGTTCCCCGACATACCCGTCTCCACTCGAGAGGAATCACGAGGGTCACGCCCACATTCAGAGGAGCCCCGTTTCCGCCTCGTAGTTCGAGATGACGGATCCTTTCACTGCTTTGTCGGGAAAGAATTCCCGGCGTTCCCTTCGCATCTCAAGAGGAGGCCCTCTCAACTGGAACGGCGAGAGGAACTTCAGGGTCGTGCCACCATTCCAAGAGTCCCCCAGATGTCTCAGTCCATTCCAGAGGAACCTCTTTTGCCTTCACCGGCTCGTCTTTCACGCCGAGGATCGACTCACACCAAGGTGGCACGTGGCACAGCCCTGTGCGAAAGCCTCGTGTGAAAGCCTCGAGGGAAAGCCTCGAGGGAAAGCCACAGATCCCTTGATCCACGTGACAGGAAGCGTGACACTACTGCTGCAGCTCGGGAGGAAAGCACACGTGCATGACCCCACTCGAGACGAGGCCTGACTCCCCTGGGGAGACCCAGAGGCTCCCCAAGATCCTTGTCAACATTGGAGAGGAATCCTCAGGTTCCGGCCCCGACTCCTCACAAGGTCTTAGGCCCAGCATGGACGGGAGAGGAATCCCGAGATGGCCCCTAGCAACTCGCCTGGGGACTGGCCTTTCCTGAGGCCACCAGAGCGGGTCCCTGAGGTCCCCGTCGTAACTCGAGAAGACCTGCCACAACTCGAGAAAATCCAGGAGGTTCTCCCCTCAAGGCGAGATGAGGCCCATTTCCGCTGAGGCGTCTCGAGGCTAATCACAACTCACCTCTGGAACTTCGAAAGAGTCCTTCACAGCCTTGGTGCAACTCAAGAAGTTCCCCGACATACCCGTCTCCACTCGAGAGGAATCACGAGGGTCCCGCCCACATCCAGAGGAGCCCCGTTTCCGCCTCGTAGTTCGAGATGACGGATCCTTTCCCTGCTTCGTCGGGAAAGAATTCCCGGCGTTCCCTTCGCATCTCAAGAGGAGGCCCTCTCAACAGGATCGGCGAGAGGATCTTCAGGGTCGTGCCACCATTCCAAGAGTCCCCCAGATGTCTCAGTCCATTCCAGAGGAACCTATTTTCCCTTCACCGGCTCGTCTTTCACGCCGAGGATCGACTCACACCAAGGTGGCACGTGGCACAGCCCTGTGGGAAAGCCTCGAGGGAAAGCCACAGATCCCTTGTTCCACGTGACAGGAAGCGTGACGCTACAGCTGCAGCACGGGAGGAAAGCGCACGTGCATGCTCCCACTCGAGACGAGGCCTGACTCCCCTGGGGAGACCCAGAGGCACCCCAAGATCCATGTCAACACTGGAGAGGAATCCTCAGGTTCCGGCCCCGACTCCTCACAGGGTCTTAGGCCCCGGCATCGACGGGAGAGGAATCCCGAGATGGCCCATAGCAACTGCCATGTGGACTGGTCTTTCCTGAGGCAACCAGAGAGGGTCCCTGAGGTCCCCGTCGTAACTCGAGAAGACCTGCCGCAACTCGAGAAAATCCAGGGGGTTCTCCCCTCCAGGCGAGATGAGGCCCATTTCCGCTGAGGAGTCTCGAGGCTAATCACACATCATCTCTGGAACTTCGAAAGGGTCATTCGCAGCCTTGGTGCAACTCAAGAAGTTCCCCGACATACCCGTCTCCACTCCAGAGGAAACACGAGGCTCCCGCCCACATCCAGAGGAGCCCCGTTTCCGCCTCGTAGCTCGAGATGAGGGATCCTTTCCCTGCTTCGTCGGGAAAGAATTCCCGGCGTTCCCGTCGAATCTCAAGAGGAGGCCCTCTCAACAAGACTGGCGAGAAGAACTCCAGGGTCGTGCCACCATTCCAAGAGTCCCCCAGATGTCTCAGTCCATTCCAGAGGAACCTCTTTTCCCTTCACCGGCTCGTCTTTCACGCCGAGGATTGACTCACACCAAGGTGGCACGTGGCACAGCCCTGTGGGAAAACCTCGTGGGAATTCCTCGAGGGAAAGCCTCGAGGGAAAGCCACAGATCCCTTGATCCACGTGACAGGAAGCGTGACACTACTGCTGCAGCTCGGGAGGAAAGCGCACGTGCATGCCCCCACTCGAGACGAGGCCTGACTCCACTGGGGAGACTCAGAGGCACCCCAAGATCCATGTAAACACTGGAGAGGAATCCTCAGGTTCCGGCCCCGACTCCTCACAGGGTCTTAGGCCCCGGCATCGACGGGAGAGTAATCCCGAGATGGCCCCTAGCAACTCGCATGGGGACTGGCCTTTCCTTAGGCCACCAGAGCGGGTCCCTGAGGTCCCCGTCGTAACTCGAGAAGACCTGCCGCAACTCGAGAAAATCCAGGAGGATCGCCTCTCCAGGCAGGGTGAGACCCATTTCCGCTGAGGAGTCTCGAGGCTAATCACACCTCACCTCTGGAACTTCGAAAGGGTCCTTCACAGCCTTGGTGCAACTCAAGAAGTTCCCCGACCTACCTATCTCCACTCGAGAGGAAACACGAGGGTCCCGCCCACATCCAGAGGAGCCCCGTTTCCGCCTGGTAGCTCGAGATGAGGGATCCGTTCCCTGCTTCGATGGGAAAGAATTCCCGGCGTTCCCGTCGCAACTCAAGAGGAGGCCCTCTCAAAAGGAACGGCGAGAGGAACTCCAGGGTCGTGCCACCATTCCAAGAGTCGCCCAGATGTCTCAGTCCATTCCAGAGGAACCTCTTTTCCCTTCACCGGCTCGTCTTTCACGCCGAGGATCGACTCACACCAAGGTGGCACGTGGCACAGCCCTGTGGGAAAGCCTCGTGGGAAAGCCACAGATCCCTTGATCCACGTGACAGGAAGCGTGAAACTACTGCTGCAGCTCGGGAGGAAAGCGCACGTGCATGCCCCCACTCGAGACGAGGCCTGACTCCCCTGGGGAGACCCAGAGGCACCCCAAGATCCATGTCAACACTGGAGAGGAATCCTCAGGTTCCAGCCCCGACTCCTCACAAGGTCTTAGGCCCCGGCATCGACGGGAGAGGAATCCCGAGATGGCCCCTAGCAACTGGCATGTGGACTGGACTTTCCTGAGGCCACCAGAGCGGGTCCCTGAGGTTCCTGTCGTAACTCGAGAAGACCTGCCTCAACTCGAGAAAATCCAGGAGGTTCTTCCCTCCAGGCGAGATGAGGCCCATTTCCGCTGAGGCGTCTCGAGGCTAATCACACCTCACCTCTGGAACTTCGAAAGGGTCCTTCACAGCCTTGGTGCAACTCAAGAAGTTCCCCGACATACCCGTCTCCACTCCAGAGGAAACACGAGGCTCCCGCCCACATCCAGAGGAGCCCCGTTTCCGCCTCGTAGTTCGAGATGAGGGATCCTTTCCCTGCTTTGTCGGGAAAGAATTCTCGGTGTTCCCGTCGCATCTCAAGAGGAGGCCCTCTCAACAGGAACGGCGAGAGGAACTTCAGGGTCGTGCCACCATTCCAAGAGTCCCCCAGATGTCTCAGTCCATTCCAGAGGAACCTCTTTTCCCTTCACCGGCTGGTCTTTCACGCCGAGGACCGACTCACACCAAGGTGGCACGTGGCACAGCCCTGTGCGAAAGCCTCGTGGGAAAGCCTCGATGGAAAGCCTCGAGGGAAAGCCACAGATCCCTTGATCCACGTGACAGGAAGCGTGACACTACTGCTGCAGCACGGGAGGAAAGCGCACGTGCATGCCCCCACTCGAGACGAGGCCTGACTCCCCTGGGGAGAGCCAGAGGCACCCCAAGATCCCTGTCAACACTGGAGAGGAATCCTCAGGTTCCGGCCGCGACTCCTCACAAGGTCTTAGGCCCCGGCATGGACGGGAGAGGAATCCCGAGAGGGCCCCTAGCAACTCGCATGGGGACTGGCCTTTCCTGAGGCCACCAGAGCGGGTCCCTGAGGTCCCCGTCGTAACTCGAGAAGACCTGCCGCAACTCGAGAAAATCCAGGAGGTTCTCCCCTCCAGGCGAGATGAGGCCCATTTCCGCTGAGGAGTCTCGAGGCTAATCACACCTCACCTCTGGAACTTCGAAAGGGTCCTTCACAGCCTTGGTGCAACTCAAGAAGTTCCCCGACATACCCGTGTCCACACGAGAGGAAATAGTAGGGTCCCGCCCACATCCAGAGGAGCCCCGTTTCCGCCTGGTAGCTCGAGATGAGGGATCCTTTCCCTGCTTCGTCGGGAAAGAATTCCTGGCGTTCCGGTCGCACCTCAATAGGAGGCCCTCTCACCAGGAACGGCGAGAGGAACTCCAGGGTCGTGCCACCATTCCAAGAGTCCCCCAGATGTCTCAGTCCATTCCAGAGGAACCACTTTTCCCTTCACCGGCTCGCTTTCACGCCGAGGATCGACTCACACCAAGGTGGCACGCGGCACAGCCCTGTGGGAAAGCCTCGTGGGAATGCCTCGAGGGAAAGCCTCGAGGGAAAGCCACAGATCCCTTGATCCACGTGACAGGAAGCGTGACACTACTGCTGCAGCTCGGGAGGAAAGCGCACTTGCATGCCCCCACTCGAGACGAAGCCTGACTCCCCTGGGGAGACTCAGAGGCACCCCAAGATCCATGTCAACACTGGAGAGGAATCCTCAGGTTCCGGCCCCGAATCCACCCGAGGTCTTAGGCCCCGGCATGGACGGGAGAGGAATCCCGAGATGGCCCCTAGCAACTGGCATGGGGACTGGCCTTTCCTGAGGCCACCAGAGCGGGTCCCTGAGGTCCCCGTCGTAACTCGAGAAGACCTGCCGCAACTCGAGAAAATCCAGGGGGTCCTCCCCTCCAGGCGAGATGAGGCCCATTTCCACTGAGGCGTCTCGAGGCTAATCACACCTCACCTCTGGAACTTCGAAAGGGTCCTTCACAGCCTTGGTGCATCTCAAGAAGTTCCCCGACATACCCGTCTCCACTCGAGAGGAATCACGAGGGTCCCGCCCACATCCAGAGGAGCCCCGTTTCCGCCTCGTAGTTCGAGATGACGGATCCTTTCCCTGCTTTGTCAGGAAAGAATTCCCGGCGTTCCCTTCGCATCTCAAGAGGAGGCCCTCTCAACAGGAACGGCGAGAGGAACTTCAGGGTCGTGCCACCATTCCAAGAGTCCCCCAGATGTCTCAGTCCATTCCAGAGGAACCTCTTTTGCCTTCACCGGCTCGTCTTTCACGCCGAGGATCGACTCACACCAAGGTGGCACGTGGCACAGCCCTGTGCGAAAGCCTCGTGTGAAAGCCTCGAGGGAAAGCCTCGAGGGAAAGCCACAGATCCCTTGATCCACGTGACAGGAAGCGTGACACTACTGCTGCAGCTCGGGAGGAAAGCACACGTGCATGACCCCACTCGAGACGAGGCCTGACTCCCCTGGGGAGACCCAGAGGCTCCCCAAGATCCTTGTCAACATTGGAGAGGAATCCTCAGGTTCCGGCCCCGACTCCTCACAAGGTCTTAGGCCCAGCATGGACGGGAGAGGAATCCCGAGATGGCCCCTAGCAACTCGCCTGGGGACTGGCCTTTCCTGAGGCCACCAGAGCGGGTCCCTGAGGTCCCCGTCGTAACTCGAGAAGACCTGCCACAACTCGAGAAAATCCAGGAGGTTCTCCCCTCAAGGCGAGATGAGGCCCATTTCCGCTGAGGCGTCTCGAGGCTAATCACAACTCACCTCTGGAACTTCGAAAGAGTACTTCACAGCCTTGGTGCAACTCAAGAAGTTCCCCGACATACCCGTCTCCACTCGAGAGGAATCACGAGGGTCCCGCCCACATCCAGAGGAGCCCCGTTGCCGCCTCGTAGTTCGAGATGACGGATCCTTTCCCTGCTTCGTCGGGAAAGAATTCCCGGCGTTCCCTTCGCATCTCAAGAGGAGGCCCTCTCAACAGGATCGGCGAGAGGATCTTCAGGGTCGTGCCACCATTCCAAGAGTCCCCCAGATGTCTCAGTCCATTCCAGAGGAACCTATTTTCCCTTCACCGGCTCGTCTTTCACGCCGAGGATCGACTCACACCAAGGTGGCACGTGGCACAGCCCTGTGGGAAAGCCTCGAGGGAAAGCCACAGATCCCTTGTTCCACGTGACAGGAAGCGTGACGCTACAGCTGCAGCACGGGAGGAAAGCGCACGTGCATGCTCCCACTCGAGACGAGGCCTGACTCCCCTGGGGAGACCCAGAGGCACCCCAAGATCCATGTCAACACTGGAGAGGAATCCTCAGGTTCCGGCCCCGACTCCTCACAGGGTCTTAGGCCCCGGCATCGACGGGAGAGGAATCCCGAGATGGCCCCTAGCAACTGCCATGTGGACTGGTCTTTCCTGAGGCAACCAGAGAGGGTCCCTGAGGTCCCCGTCGTAACTCGAGAAGACCTGCCGCAACTCGAGAAAATCCAGGGGGTTCTCCCCTCCAGGCGAGATGAGGCCCATTTCCGCTGAGGAGTCTCGAGGCTAATCACACATCATCTCTGGAACTTCGAAAGGGTCATTCGCAGCCTTGGTGCAACTCAAGAAGTTCCCCGACATACCCGTCTCCACTCGAGAGGAAACACGAGGCTCCCGCCCACATCCAGAGGAGCCCCGTTTCCGCCTCGTAGCTCGAGATGAGGGATCCTTTCCCTGCTTCGTCGGGAAAGAATTCCCGGCGTTCCCGTCGAATCTCAAGAGGAGGCCCTCTCAACAAGACTGGCGAGAAGAACTCCAGGGTCGTGCCACCATTCCAAGAGTCCCCCAGATGTCTCAGTCCATTCCAGAGGAACCTCTTTTCCCTTCACCGGCTCGTCTTTCACGCCGAGGATTGACTCACACCAAGGTGGCACGTGGCACAGCCCTGTGGGAAAACCTCGTGGGAATTCCTCGAGGGAAAGCCTCGAGGGAAAGCCACAGATCCCTTGATCCACGTGACAGGAAGCGTGACACTACTGCTGCAGCTCGGGAGGAAAGCGCACGTGCATGCCCCCACTCGAGACGAGGCCTGACTCCACTGGGGAGACTCAGAGGCACTCAAGATCCGTGTAAACACTGGAGAGGAATCCTCAGGTTCCGGCCCCGACTCCTCACAGGGTCTTAGGCCCCGGCATCGACGGGAGAGTAATCCCGAGATGGCCCCTAGCAACTCGCATGGGGACTGGCCTTTCCTTAGGCCACCAGAGCGGGTCCCTGAGGTCCCCGTCGTAACTCGAGAAGACCTGCCGCAACTCGAGAAAATCCAGGAGGATCGCCTCTCCAGGCAGGGTGAGACCCATTTCCGCTGAGGAGTCTCGAGGCTAATCACACCTCACCTCTGGAACTTCGAAAGGGTCCTTCACAGCCTTGGTGCAACTCAAGAAGTTCCCCGACCTACCTATCTCCACTCGAGAGGAAACACGAGGGTCCCGCCCACATCCAGAGGAGCCCCGTTTCCGCCTGGTAGCTCGAGATGAGGGATCCGTTCCCTGCTTCGATGGGAAAGAATTCCCGGCGTTCCCGTCGCAACTCAAGAGGAGGCCCTCTCAAAAGGAACGGCGAGAGGAACTCCAGGGTCGTGCCACCATTCCAAGAGTCGCCCAGATGTCTCAGTCCATTCCAGAGGAACCTCTTTTCCCTTCACCGGCTCGTCTTTCACGCCGAGGATCGACTCACACCAAGGTGGCACGTGGCACAGCCCTGTGGGAAAGCCTCGTGGGAAAGCCACAGATCCCTTGATCCACGTGACAGGAAGCGTGAAACTACTGCTGCAGCTCGGGAGGAAAGCGCACGTGCATGCCCCCACTCGAGACGAGGCCTGACTCCCCTGGGGAGACCCAGAGGCACCCCAAGATCCATGTCAACACTGGAGAGGAATCCTCAGGTTCCAGCCCCGACTCCTCACAAGGTCTTAGGCCCCGGCATCGACGGGAGAGGAATCCCGAGATGGCCCCTAGCAACTGGCATGTGGACTGGACTTTCCTGAGGCCACCAGAGCGGGTCCCTGAGGTTCCTGTCGTAACTCGAGAAGACCTGCCTCAACTCGAGAAAATCCAGGAGGTTCTTCCCTCCAGGCGAGATGAGGCCCATTTCCGCTGAGGCGTCTCGAGGCTGATCACACCTCACCTCTGGAACTTCGAAAGGGTCCTTCACAGCCTTGGTGCAACTCAAGAAGTTCCCCGACATACCCGTCTCCACTCCAGAGGAAACACGAGGCTCCCGCCCACATCCAGAGGAGCCCCGTTTCCGCCTCGTAGTTCGAGATGAGGGATCCTTTCCCTGCTTTGTCGGGAAAGAATTCTCGGTGTTCCCGTCGCATCTCAAGAGGAGGCCCTCTCAACAGGAACGGCGAGAGGAACTTCAGGGTCGTGCCACCATTCCAAGAGTCCCCCAGATGTCTCAGTCCATTCCAGAGGAACCTCTTTTCCCTTCACCGGCTGGTCTTTCACGCCGAGGACCGACTCACACCAAGGTTGCACGTGGCACAGCCCTGTGCGAAAGCCTCGTGGGAAAGCCTCGATGGAAAGCCTCGAGGGAAAGCCACAGATCCCTTGATCCACGTGACAGGAAGCGTGACACTACTGCTGCAGCTCGGGAGGAAAGCGCACGTGCATGCCCCCACTCGAGACGAGGCCTGACTCCCCTGGGGAGAGCCAGAGGCACCCCAAGATCCCTGTCAACACTGGAGAGGAATCCTCAGGTTCCGGCCCCGACTCCTCACAAGGTCTTAGGCCCCGGCATGGACGGGAGAGGAATCCCGAGAGGGCCCCTAGCAACTCGCATGGGGACTGGCCTTTCCTGAGGCCACCAGAGCGGGTCCCTGAGGTCCCCGTCGTAACTCGAGAAGACCTGCCACAACTCGAGAAAATCCAGGAGGTTCTCCCCTCCAGGCGAGATGAGGCCCATTTCCGCTGAGGCGTCTCGAGGCTAATGACAACTCACCTCTGGAACTTCGAAAGGGTCCTTCACAGCCTTGGTGCAACTCAAGAAGTTCCCCGACATACCCGTCTCCTCTCCAGAGGAAACACGAGGGTCCCGCCCACATCCAGAGGAGCCCCATTTCGCCTGGTAGCTCGAGAGGAGGGATCCTTTCCCTGCTTCGTCGGGAAAGAATTCCCGGCGTCCCGTCGCACCTCAATAGGAGGCCATCTCACCAGGAACGGCAAGAGGAACTCCAGGGTCGTGCCACCCTTCCAAGAGTCCGCCAGATGTCTCAGTCCATTCCAGAGGAACCTCTTTTGCCTTCACCGGCTCGTCTTTCACGCCGAGGATCGACTCACACCAAGGTGGCACGTGGCACAGCCCTGTGGGAAAGCCTCGAGGGAAAGCCACAGATCCCTTGATCCACGTGACAGGAAGCGTGACACTACTGCTGCAGCTCGGGAGGAAAGCGCACGTGCATGCCCCCACTCGAGACGAGGCCTGACTCCACTGGGGAGACTCAGAGGCACCCCAAGATCCATGTAAACACTGGAGAGGAATCCTCAGGTTCCGGCCCCGACTCCTCACAGGGTCTTAGGCCCCGGCATGGACGGGAGAGTAATCCCGAAATGGCCCCTAGCAACTCGCATGGGGACTGGCCTTTCCTGAGGCCACCAGAGCGGGTCCCTGAGGTCCCCGTCGTAACTCGAGAAGACCTGCCGCAACTCGAGAAAATCCAGGAGGATCGCCTCTCCAGGCAAGGTGAGACCCATTTCCGCTGAGGAGTCTCGAGGCTAATCACACCTCACCTCTGGAACTTCGAAAGGGTCCTTCACAGCCTTGGTGCAACTCAAGAAGTTCCCCGACCTACCTATCTCCACTCGAGAGGAAACACGAGGGTCCCGCCCACATCCAGAGGAGCCCCGTTTCCGCCTGGTAGCTCGAGATGAGGGATCCGTTCCCTGCTTCGATGGGAAAGAATTCCCGGCGTTCCCGTCGCAACTCAAGAGGAGGCCCTATCAAAAGGAACGGCGAGAGGAACTCCAGTGTCGTGCCACCATTCCAAGAGTCCCCCAGATGTCTCAGTCCATTCCAGAGGAACCTCTTTTCCCTTCACCGGCTCGTCTTTCACGCCGAGGATCGACTCACACCAAGGTGGCACGTGGCACAGCCCTGTGGGAAAGCCTTGTGGGAAAGCCACAGATCCCTTGATCCACGTGACAGGAAGCGTGAAACTACTGCTGCAGCTCGGGAGGAAAGCGCACTTGCATGCCCCCACTCGAGACGAGGCCTGACTCCCCTGGGGAGACCCAGAGGCACCCCAAGATCCATGTCAATACTGGAGAGGAATCCTCAGGTTCCAGCCCCGACTCCTCACAAGGTCTTAGGCCCCGGCATCGACGGGAGAGGAATCCCGAGATGGCCCCTAGCAACTGGCATGTGGACTGGACTTTCCTGAGGCCACCAGAGCGGGTCCCTGAGGTTCCTGTCGTAACTCGAGAAGACCTGCCTCAACTCGAGAAAATCCAGGAGGTTCTCCCCTCCAGGCGAGATGAGGCCCATTTCCGCTGAGGCGTCTCGAGGCTAATCACACCTCACCTCTGGAACTTCGAAAGGGTCCTTCACAGCCTTGGTGCAACTCACGAAGTTCCCCGACATACCCGTCTCCACTCCAGAGGAAACACGAGGCTCCCGCCCACATCCAGAGGAGCCCCGTTTCCGCCTCGTAGTTCGAGATGAGGGATCCTTTCCCTGCTTTGTCGGGAAAGAATTCTCGGTGTTCCCGTCGCATCTCAAGAGGAGGCCCTCTCAACAGGAACGGCGAGAGGAACTTCAGGGTCGTGCCACCATTCCAAGAGTCCCCCAGATGTCTCAGTCCATTCCAGAGGAACCTCTTTTCCCTTCACCGGCTGGTCTTTCACGCCGAGGACCGACTCACACCAAGGTGGCACGTGGCATAGCCCTGTGCGAAAGCCTCGTGGGAAAGCCTCGATGGAAAGCCTCGAGGGAAAGCCACAGATCCCTTGATCCACGTGACAGGAAGCGTGACACTACTGCTGCAGCTCGGGAGGAAAGCGCACGTGCATGCCCCCACTCGAGAGGAGGCCTGACTCCCCTGGGGAGAGCCAGAGGCACCCCAAGATCCCTGTCAACACTGGAGAGGAATCCTCATGTTCCGGCCCCGACTCCTCACAAGGTCTTAGGCCCCGGCATGGACGGGAGAGGAATCCCGAGAGGGCCCCTAGCAACTCGCATGGGGACTGGCCTTTCCTGAGGCCACCAGAGCGGGTCCCTCAGGTCCCCGTCGTAACTCGAGAAGACCTGCCACAACTCGAGAAAATCCAGGAGGTTCTCCCCTCCAGGCGAGATGAGGCCCATTTCCGCTGAGGCGTCTCGAGGCTAATCACAACTCACCTCTGGAACTTCGAAAGGGTCCTTCACAGCCTTGGTGCAACTCAAGAAGTTCCCCGACATACCCGTCTCCTCTCCAGAGGAAACACGAGGGTCCCGCCCACATCCAGAGGAGCCCCGTTTCCGCCTGGTAGCTCGAGAAGAGGGATCCTTTCCCTGCTTCGTCGGGAAAGAATTCCCGGCGTCCCGTCGCACCTCAATAGGAGGACATCTCACCAGGAACGGCAAGAGGAACTCCAGGGTCGTGCCACCCTTCCAAGAGTCCCCCAGATGTCTCAGTCCATTCCAGAGGAACCTCTTTTGCCTTCACCGGCTCGTCTTTCACGCCGAGGATCGACTCACACCAAGGTGGCACGTGGCACAGCCCTGTGGGAAAGCCTCGAGGGAAAGCCACAGATCCCTTGATCCACGTGACAGGAAGCGTGACACTACTGCTGCAGCTCGGGAGGAAAGCGCACGTGCATGCCCCCACTCGAGACGAGGCCTGACTCCACTGGGGAGACTCAGAGGCACCCCAAGATCCATGTAAACACTGGAGAGGAATCCTCAGGTTCCGGCCCCGACTCCTCACAGGGTCTTAGGCCCCGGCATCGACGGGAGAGGAATCCCGAGATGGCCCCTAGCAACTCGCATGGGGACTGGCCTTTCCTGAGGCCACCAGAGCGGGTCCCTGAGGTCCCCGTCGTAACTCGAGAAGACCTGCCGCAACTCGTGAAAATCCAGGAGGTTCTCCCCTCCAGGCGAGATGAGGCCCATTTCCGCTGAGGCGTCTCGAGGCTAATCACACCTCACCTCTGGAACTTCGAAAGGGTCCTTCACAGCCTTGGTGCAACTCAAGAAGTTCCCCGACATACCCGTCTCCACTCCAGAGGAAACACGAGGCTCCCGCCCACATCCAGAGGAGCCCCGTTTCCGCCTCATAGTTCGAGATGAGGGATCCTTTCCCTGCTTTGTCGGGAAAGAATTCTCGGCGTTCCCGTCGCATCTCAAGAGGAGGCCCTCTCAACAGGAACGGCGAGAGGAACTTCAGGGTCGTGCCACCATTCCAAGAGTCCCCCAGATGTCTCAGTCCATTCCAGAGGAACCTCTTTTGCCTTCACCGGCTCGTCTTTCACGCCGAGGATCGACTCACACCAAGGTGGCACGTGGCACAGCCCTGTGCGAAAGCTTCGTGGGAAAGCCTCGAGGGAAAGCCTCGAGGGAAAGCCACAGATCCCTTGATCCACGTGACAGGAAGCGTGACACTACTGCTGCAGCTCGGTAGGAAAGCGCACGTGCATGCCCCCACTCGAGACCTGGCCTGACTCCCCTGGGGAGAGCCAGAGGCACCCCAAGATCCCTGTCAACACTGGAGAGGAATCCTCAGTTTCCGGCCCCGACTCCTCACAAGGTCTTAGGCCCCGGCATGGACGGGAGAGGAATCCCGAGATGGCCCCTAGCAACTCGCATGGGGACTGGCCTTTCCTGAGGCCACCAGAGCGGGTCCCTGATGTCCCCGTCGTAACTCGAGAAGACCTGCCACAACTCGAGAAAATCCAGGAGGTTCTCCCCTGCAGGCGAGATGAGGCCCATTTCCGCTGAGGCGTCTCGAGGCTAATCACAACTCACCTCTGGAACTTTGAAAGGGTCCTTCACAGCCTTGGCGCAACTCAAGAATTTCCCCGACATACCCGTCTCCTCTCCAGAGGAAACACGAGGGTCCCGCCCACATCCAAAGGAGCCCCGTTTCCGCCTCGTAGTTCGAGATGATGTATCCTTTCCCTGCTTCGTCGGGAAAGAATTCCCGGCGTTCCCTTCGCATCTCAAGAGGAGGCCCTCTCAACAGGATCGGCGAGAGGATCTTCAGGGTCGTGCCACCATTCCAAGAGTCCCCCAGATTACTCAGTCCATTCCAGAGGATCATCTTTTCCCTTCACCGGCTCGTCTTTCACGCCGAGGATCGACTCACACCAAGGTGGCACGTGGCAGAGCCCTGTGGGAAGCCTCGAGGGAAAGCCTCGAGGGAAAGCCACAGATCCCTTGATCCACGTGACAGGAAGTGTGACACTACTGCTGCAGCTCGGGAGGAATTCGCACGTGCATGCCCCCACTCGAGACGAGGCCTGACTCCCCTGGGGAGACCCAGAGGCACCCCAAGATCCATGTCAACACTGGAGAGGAATCCTCAAGTTCCGGCCTCGACTCCTCACAAGGTCTTAGGCCCCGGCATCGACGGTAGAGGAATCCTGAGATGGCCCCTAGCAACTCGCATGGGGACTGGCCTTTCCTGAGGCCACCAGGGTGGGTCCCTGAGGTCCCCTTCGTAACTCGAGAAGACCTGCCGCAACTCGAGAAAATCCAGGGGGTTCTCCCCTCCAGGCGAGATGAGGCCCATTTCCACTGAGGCGTCTCGAGGCTAATCACACCTCACCTCTGGAACTTCGAAAGGGTCCTTCACAGCCTTGGTGCATCTCAAGAAGTTCCCCGACATACCCGTCTCCACTCTAGAGGAAACACGAGGGTCCCACCCACATCCAAGGAGCCCCGTTTCCACATCATAGTTCGAGATGAGGTATCCTTTCCCTGCTTCGTCGGGAAAGAATTCCCGGCGTTCCCTTCGCATCTCAAGAGGAGGCCCTCTCAACAGGATCGGCGAGAGGATCTTCAGGGTCGTGCCACCATTCCAAGAGTCCCCCAGATGTCTCAGTCCATTCCAGAGGAACCTCTTTTCCCTTCACCGGCTCGTCTTTCACGCCGAGGATCGACTCACACCAAGGTGGCACGTGGCACAGCCCTGTGGGAAAGCCTCTAGCGAAAGCCACAGATCCCATGATCCACGTGACAGGAAGCGTGACACTACTGCTGCAGCTCGGGAGGAAAGCGCACGTGCATGCCCCCACTCGAGACGAGGCCTGACTCCCCTGGGGAGACCCAGAGGCACCCCAAGATCCATGTCAACACTGGAGAGGAATCCTCAGGTTCCGGCCCCGACTCCTCACAAGGTCTTAGGCCCCGGCACCGACGGGAGAGGAATCCCGAGATGGCCCCTAGCAACTGGCATGTGGACTGGTCTTTCCTGAGGCCACCAGAGTGGGTCTCTGAGGTCCCCGTCGTAACTCGAGAAGACCTTCCGCAACTCGAGAAAATCCAGGAGGTTCTCCCCTCCAGGCGAGATGAGGCCCATTTCCGCTGAGGAGTCTCGAGGCTAATCACACATCACTTCTGGAACTTCGAAAGGGTCATTCACAGCCTTGGTGCAACTCATGAAGGTCCCCGACATACCCGTCTCCACTCCAGAGGAAACACGAGGCTCCCGCCCACATCCAGAGGAGCCCCGTTTCCGCCTCGTAGCTCGAGATGAGGGATCCTTTCCCTGCTTCGTCGGGAAAGAATCCCCGGCGTTCCCGTCGCATCTCAAGAGGAGGCCCTCTCAACAGGAACGGCGAGAGGAACTCCAGGGTCGTGCCACCATTCCAAGAGTCCCCCAGA
Organism: Budorcas taxicolor; assembly: GCF_023091745.1. Classification (NCBI taxonomy): domain Eukaryota; kingdom Metazoa; phylum Chordata; class Mammalia; order Artiodactyla; family Bovidae; genus Budorcas; species Budorcas taxicolor. The sequence goes on from NW_026291688.1 coordinate 35,385, forward strand.
TGTCTCAGTCCATTCCAGAGGAACCTCTTTTCCCTTCACCGGCTCGTCTTTCACGCCGAGGATCGACTCACACCAAGGTGGCACGTGGCACAGCCCTGTGGGAAAGCCTCGTGGGAAAGCCTCGAGGGACAGCCTGGAGGGAAAGCCACAGATCCCTTGATCCACGTGACAGGAAGCGTGACACTACTGCTGCAGCTCGGGAGGAAATCGCACGTGCATGCCCACACTCGAGACGAGGCCTGACTCCCCTGGGGAGACTCAGAAGCACCCCAAGATCCATGGCAACACTGGAGAGGAATCCTCAGGTCCGGCCCCGACTCCACACAAGGACTGAGGCCCCGGCATGGACGGGAGAGGAATCCAGAGAGGTCCCCTAGCAACTCGCATGGGGACTGGCCTTTCCTGAGGCCAACAGAGCGGGTCCCTGAGGTCCCCGTCGTAACTCGAGAAGACCTGCCGCAACTCGAGAAAATCCAGGAGGTTCTCCCCTCCAGGCGAGATGAGGCCCATTTCCGCTGAGGCGTCTCGAGGCTGATCACACCTCCCCTCTGGAACTTCGAAAGGGTCCTTCACACCCTTGGTGCAAATCAACAAGTTCCCCGACATACCCGACTCCACTCGAGAGGAATCACGAGGGTCCCGCCCACATCCAGAGGAGCCCCGTTTCCGCCTCGTAGCTCGAGATGAGGGATCCTTTCCCTGCTTCATCGGGAAAGAGTTCCCGGCGTTCCCGTCGCATCTCAAGAGGAGGCCCTCTCAACAGGAACGGCGAGAGGAACTCCAGGGTCGTGCCACCATTCCAAGAGTCCCCCAGATGTCTCAGTCCATTCCAGAGGAACCTCTTTTCCCTTCACCGGCTCGTATTTCACGCCGAGGATCGACTCACACCAAGGTGAAACGTGGCACAGCCCTGTGGGAAAGCCTCGTGGGAAAGCCTCGAGGGACAGCCTCGATGGAAAGCCACAGATCCCTTGATCCACGTGACAGGAAGCGTGAAACTACTGCTGCAGTTCGGGAGGAAAGCGCACGTGCATGCCCCCACTCGAGACGAGGCCTGACTCCCCTGGGGAGACTCAGAAGCACCCCAAGATCCATGGCAACACTGGAGAGGAATCCTCAGGTTCCGGGCCCGACTCCACACAAGGACTGAGGCCCCGGCATGGACGGGAGAGGAATCCCGAGAGGTCCCCTAGCAACTCGCATGGGGACTGGCCTTTCCTGAGGCCACCAGAGCGGGTCCCTGAGGTCCCCGTCGTAACTCGAGAAGACCTGCCGCAACTCGAGAAAATCCAGGAGGTTCTCCCCTCCAGGCGAGATGAGGCCCATTTCCGCTGAGGCGTCTCGAGGCTGATCACACCTCCCCTCTGGAACTTCGAAAGGGTCCTTCACACCCTTGGTGCAAATCAAGAAGTTCCCCGACATACCCGACTCCACTCGAGAGGAATCACGAGGGTCCCGCCCACATCCAGAGGAGCCCCGTTTCCGGCTCGTAGCTCGAGATGAGGGATCCTTTTCCTGCTTCATCGGGAAAGAGTTCCCGGGGTTCCCGTCGCATCTCAAGAGGAGGCCCTCTCAACAGGAACGGCGAGAGGAACTCCAGGGTCGTGCCACCATTCCAAGAGTCCCCCATATGTCTCAGTCCATTCCAGAGGAACCTCTTTTCCCTTCACCGGCTCGTCTTTCACGCCGAGGATCGACTCACACCAAGGTGGCACGTGGCACAGCCCTGTGGGAAAGCCTCGTGGGAAAGCCTCGAGGGACAGCCTCGAGGGAAAGCCACAGATCCCTTGATCCACGTGACAGGAAGCGTGACACTACTGCTGCAGCTCGGGAGGAAAGCGCACGTGCATGCCCCCACTCGAGACGAGGCCTGACTCCCCTGGGGAGACTCAGAAGCACCCCAAGATCCATGGCAACACTGGAGAGGAATCCTCAGGTTCCGGGCCCGACTCCACACAAGGACTGAGGCCCCGGCATGGACGGGAGAGGAATCCCGAGAGGTCCCCTAGCAACTCGCATGGGGACTGGCCTTTCCTGAGGCCACCAGAGCGGGTCCCTGAGGTCCCCGTCGTAACTCGAGAAGACCTGCCGCAACTCGAGAAAATCCAGGACGTTCTCCCCTCCAGGCGAGATGAGGCCCATTTCCTCTGAGGCGTCTCGAGGCTGATCACACCTCCCCTCTGGAACTTCGAAAGGGTCCTTCACACCCTTGGTGCAAATCAAGAAGTTCCCCGACATACCCGACTCCACTCGAGAGGAATCACGAGGGTCCCGCCCACATCCAGAGGAGCCCCGTTTCCGCCTCGTAGCTCGAGATGAGGGATCCTTTCCCTGCTTCATCGGGAAAGAGTTCCCGGGGTTCCCGTCGCATCTCAAGAGGAGGCCCTCTCAACAGGAACGGCGAGAGGAACTCCAGGGTCGTGCCACCATTCCAAGAGTCCCCCATATGTCTCAGTCCATTCCAGAGGAACCTCTTTTCCCTTCACCGGCTCGTCTTTCACGCCGAGGATCGACTCACACCAAGGTGGCACGTGGCACAGCCCTGTGGGAAAGACTCGTGGGAAAGCCTCGAGGGACAGCCTCGAGGGAAAGCCACAGATCCCTTGATCCACGTGACAGGAAGCGTGACACTACTGCTGCAGCTCGGGAGGAAAGCGCACGTGCATGCCCCCACTCGAGACGAGGCCTGACTCCCCTGGGGAGACTCAGAAGCACCCCAAGATCCATGGCAACACTGGAGAGGAATCCTCAGGTTCCGGCCCCGACTCCACACAAGGACTGAGGCCCCGGCATGGACGGGAGAGGAATCCCGAGAGGTCCCCTAGCAACTCGCATGGGGACTGGCCTTTCCTGAGGCCACCAGAGCGGGTCCCTGAGGTCCCCGTCGTAACTCGAGAAGACCTGCCGCAACTGGAGAAACTCCAGGAGGTTCTCCCCTCCAGGCGAGATGAGGCCCATTTACGCTGAGGCGTCTCGAGGCTGATCACACCTCCCCTCTGGAACTTCGAAAGGGTCCTTCACACCCTTGGTGCAAATCAAGATGTTCCCCGACATACCCGACTCCACTCGAGAGGAATCACGAGGGTCCCGCCCACATCCAGAGGAGCCCCGTTTCCGGCTCGTAGCTCGAGATGAGGGATCCTTTTCCTGCTTCATCGGGAAAGAGTTCCCGGGGTTCCCGTCGCATCTCAAGAGGAGGCCCTCTCAACAGGAACGGCGAGAGGAACTCCAGGGTCGTGCCACCATTCCAAGAGTCCCCCATATGTCTCAGTCCATTCCAGAGGAACCTCTTTTCCCTTCACCGGCTCGTCTTTCACGCCGAGGATCGACTCACACCAAGGTGGCACGTGGCACAGCCCTGTGGGAAAGCCTCGTGGGAAAGCCTCGAGGGACAGCCTCGAGGGAAAGCCACAGATCCCTTGATCCACGTGACAGGAAGCGTGACACTACTGCTGCAGCTCGGGAGGAAAGCGCACGTGCATGCCCCCACTCGAGACGAGGCCTGACTCCCCTGGGGAGACTCAGAAGCACCCCAAGATCCATGGCAACACTGGAGAGGAATCCTCAGGTTCCGGGCCCGACTCCACACAAGGACTGAGGCCCCGGCATGGACGGGAGAGGAATCCCGAGAGGTCCCCTAGCAACTCGCATGGGGACTGGCCTTTCCTGAGGCCACCAGAGCGGGTCCCTGAGGTCCCCGTCGTAACTCGAGAAGACCTGCCGCAACTCGAGAAAATCCAGGACGTTCTCCCCTCCAGGCGAGATGAGGCCCATTTCCTCTGAGGCGTCTCGAGGCTGATCACACCTCCCCTCTGGAACTTCGAAAGGGTCCTTCACACCCTTGGTGCAAATCAAGAAGTTCCCCGACATACCCGACTCCACTCGAGAGGAATCACGAGGGTCCCGCCCACATCCAGAGGAGCCCCGTTTCCGCCTCGTAGCTCGAGATGAGGGATCCTTTCCCTGCTTCATCGGGAAAGAGTTCCCGGGGTTCCCGTCGCATCTCAAGAGGAGGCCCTCTCAACAGGAACGGCGAGAGGAACTCCAGGGTCGTGCCACCATTCCAAGAGTCCCCCATATGTCTCAGTCCATTCCAGAGGAACCTCTTTTCCCTTCACCGGCTCGTCTTTCACGCCGAGGATCGACTCACACCAAGGTGGCACGTGGCACAGCCCTGTGGGAAAGACTCGTGGGAAAGCCTCGAGGGACAGCCTCGAGGGAAAGCCACAGATCCCTTGATCCACGTGACAGGAAGCGTGACACTACTGCTGCAGCTCGGGAGGAAAGCGCACGTGCATGCCCCCACTCGAGACGAGGCCTGACTCCCCTGGGGAGACTCAGAAGCACCCCAAGATCCATGGCAACACTGGAGAGGAATCCTCAGGTTCCGGCCCCGACTCCACACAAGGACTGAGGCCCCGGCATGGACGGGAGAGGAATCCCGAGAGGTCCCCTAGCAACTCGCATGGGGACTGGCCTTTCCTGAGGCCACCAGAGCGGGTCCCTGAGGTCCCCGTCGTAACTCGAGAAGACCTGCCGCAACTGGAGAAACTCCAGGAGGTTCTCCCCTCCAGGCGAGATGAGGCCCATTTACGCTGAGGCGTCTCGAGGCTGATCACACCTCCCCTCTGGAACTTCGAAAGGGTCCTTCACACCCTTGGTGCAAATCAAGATGTTCCCCGACATACCCGACTCCACTCGAGAGGAATCACGAGGGTCCCGCCCACATCCAGAGGAGCCCCGTTTCCGCCTCGTAGCTCGAGATGAGGGATCCTTTCCCTGCTTCGTCGGGAAAGAGTTCCCGGCGTTCCCGTCGCATCTCAAGAGGAGGCCCTCTCAACAGGAACGGCGAGAGGAACTCCAGGGTCGTGCCACCATTCCAAGAGTCCCCCAGATGTTTCAGTCCATTACAGAGGAACCTCTTTTCCCTTCACTGGCTCGTCTTTCACGCCGAGGATCGACTCACACCAAGGTGGCACGTGGCACAGCCCTGTGGGAAAGCCTCGTGGGAAAGCCTCGAGGGACAGCCTCGAGGGAAAGCCACAGATCCCTTGATCCACGTGACAGGAAGCGTGACACTACTGCTGCAGCTCGGGAGGAAAGCGCACGTGCATGCCCCCACTCAAGACGAGGCCTGACTCCCCTGGGGAGACTCAGAAGCACCCCAAGATCCATGGCAAAACTGGAGAAGAATACTCAGGTTCCGGCCCCGACTCCACACAAGGACTGAGGCCCCGGCATGGACGGGAGAGGAATCCCGAGAGGTCCCCTAGCAACTCGCATGGGGACTGGCCTTTCATGAGGCCACAAGAGCGGGTCCCTGAGGTCCCCGTCGTAACTCGAGAAGACCTGCCGCAACTCGAGAAAATCCAGGAGGTTCTCCCCTCCAGGCGAGATGAGGCCCATTTCCGCTGAGGCGTCTCGAGGCTGATCACACCTCACCTCTGGAACTTCGAAAGGGTCCTTCACACCCTTGGTGCAAATCAAGAAGTTCCCCGACCTAGCCGTCTCCACTCGAGAGGAATCACGAGGGTCCCGCCCACATCCAGAGGAGCCCCGTTTCCGCCTCGTAGCTCGAGATGAGGGATCCTTTCCCTGCTTCGTCGGGAAAGAGTTCCCGGCGTTCCCGTCGCATCTCAAGAGGAGGCCCTCTCAACAGGAACGGCGAGAGGAACTCCAGGGTCGTGCCACCATTCCAAGAGTCCCCCAGATGTCTCAGTCCATTCCAGAGGAACCTCTTTTCCCTTCACCGGCTCGTCTTTCACGCCGAGGATCGACTCACACCAAGGTGGCACGTGGCACAGCCCTGTGGGAAAGCCTCGTGGGAAAGCCTCGAGGGACAGCCTGGAGGGAAAGCCACAGATCCCTTGATCCACGTGACAGGAAGCGTGACACTACTGCTGCAGCTCGGGAGGAAAGCGCACGTGCATGCCCCCACTCGAGACGAGGCCTGACTCCCCTGGGGAGACTCAGAAGCACCCCAAGATCCATGGCAACACTGGAGAGGAATCCTCAGGTTCCGGCCCCGACTCCACACAAGGACTGAGGCCCCGGCATGGACGGGAGAGGAATCCAGAGAGGTCCCCTAGCAACTCGCATGGGGACTGGCCTTTCCTGAGGCCACCAGAGCGGGTCCCTGAGGTCCCCGTCGTAACTCGAGAAGACCTGCCGCAACTCGAGAAAATCCAGGAGGTTCTCCCCTCCAGGCGAGATGAGGCCCATTTCCGCTGAGGCGTCTCGAGGCTGATCACACCTCCCCTCTGGAACTTCGAAAGGGTCCTTCACACCCTTGGTGCAAATCAAGAAGTTCCCCGACATACCCGTCTCCACTCGAGAGGAATAACGAGGGTCCCGCCCACATCCAGAGGAGCCCCGTTTCCGCCTCGTAGCTCGTGATGAGGGATCCTTTCCCTGCTTCGTCGGGAAAGAGTTCCCGGCGTTCCCGTCGCATCTCAAGAGGAGGCCCTCTCAACAGGAACGGCGAGAGGAACTCCAGGGTCGTGCCACCATTCCAAGAGTCCCCCAGATGTCTCAGTCCATTCCAGAGGAACCTCTTTTCCCTTCACCGGCTCGTCTTTCACGCTGAGGATCGACTCACACCAAGGTGGCAAGTGGCACAGCCCTGTGGGAAAGCCTCGTGGGAAAGCCTCGAGGGACAGCCTGGAGGGAAAGCCACAGATCCCTTGATCCACGTGACAGGAAGCGTGAAACTACTGCTGCAGCTCGGGAGGAAAGCGCACGTGCATGCCCCCACTCGTGACGAGGCCTGACTCCCCTGGGGAGACTCAGAAGCACCCCAAGATCCATGGCAACACTGGAGAGGAATCCTCAGGTTCCGGCCCCGACTCCACACAAGGACTGAGGCCCCGGCATGGACGGGAGAGGAATCCAGAGAGGTCCCCTAGCAACTCGCATGGGGACTGGCCTTTCCTGAGGCCACCAGAGCGGGTCCCTGAGGTCCCCGTCGTAACTCGAGAAGACCTGCCGCAACTCGAGAAAATCCAGGAGGTTCTCCCCTCCAGGCGAGATGAGGCCCATTTCCGCTGAGGCGTCTCGAGGCTGATCACACCTCCCCTCTGGAACTTCGAAAGGGTCCTTCACACCCTTGGTGCAAATCAAGAAGTTCCCCGACATACCCGTCTCCACTCGAGAGGAATCACGAGGGTCCCGCCCACATCCAGAGGAGCCCCGTTTCCGCCTCGTAGCTCGAGATGAGGGATCCTTTCCCTGCTTCGTCGGGAAAGAGTTCCCGGCCTTCCCGTCGCATCTCAAGAGGAGGCCCTCTCAACAGGAACGGCGAGAGGTACTCCAGGGTCGTGCCACCATTCCAAGAGTCCCCCAGATGTCTCAGTCCATTCCAGAGGAACCTCTTTTCCCTTCACCGGCTCGTCTTTCACGCTGAGGATCGACTCACACCAAGGTGGCACGTGGCACAGCCCTGTGGGAAAGCCTCGTGGGAAAGCCTCGAGGGACAGCCTCGAGGGAAAGCCACAGATCCCTTGATCCACGTGACAGGAACCGTGACACTACTGCTGCAGCTCGGGAGGAAAGCGCACGTGCATGCCCCCACTCGAGACGAGGCCTGACTCCCCTGGGGAGACTCAGAAGCACCCCAAGATCCATGGCAACACTGGAGAGGAATCCTCAGGTTCCGGCCCCGACTCCACACAAGGACTGAGGCCCCGGCATGGACGGGAGAGGTATCCAGAGAGGTCCCCTAGCAACTCGCATGGGGACTGGCCTTTCCTGAGGCCACCAGAGCGGGTCCCTGAGGTCCCCGTCGTAACTCGAGAAGACCTGCCGCAACTCGAGAAAATCCAGGAGGTTCTCCCCTCCAGGCGAGATGAGGCCCATTTCCGCTGAGGCGTCTCGAGGCTGATCACACCTCCCCTCTGGACCTTCGAAAGGGTCCTTCACACCCTTGGTGCAAATCAAGAAGTTCCCCGACCTAGCCGTCTCCACTCGAGAGGAATCACGAGGGTCCCGCCCACATCCAGAGGAGCCCCTTTTCTGCCTCGTAGCTCGAGATGAAGAATCCTTTCCCTGCTTCGTCGGGAAAGAGTTCCCGGCTTTCCCGTCGCATCTCAAGAGGAGGCCCTCTCAACAGGAACGGCGAGAGGAACTCCAGGGTCGTGCCACCATTCCAAGAGTCCTCCAGATGTCTCAGTCCATTCCACAGGAACCTCTTTTCCCTTCACCGGCTCGTCTTTCACGCCGAGGATCGACTCACACCAAGGTGGCACGTGGCACAGCCCTGTGGGAAAGCCTCGTGGGAAAGCCTCGAGGGACAGCCTCGAGGGAAAGCCACAGATCCCTTGATCCACGTGACAGGAAGCGTGACACTACTGCTGCAGCTCGGGAGGAAAGCGCACGTGTATGCCCCCACTCGAGACGAGGCCTGACTCCCCTGGGGAGACTCAGAAGCACCCCAAGATCCATGGCAACACTGGAGAGGAATCCTCAGGTTCCGGCCCCGACTCCACACAAGGACTGAGGCCCCGGCATGGACGGGAGAGGAATCCCGAGAGGTCCCCTAGCAACTCGCATGGGGACTGGCCTTTCCTGAGGCCACCAGTGCGGGTCCCTCAGGTCCCCGTCGTAACTCGAGAAGACCTGCCGCAACTCGAGAAAATCCAGGAGGTTCTCTTCTCCAGGCGAGATGAGGCCCATTTCCGCTGAGGCGTCTCGAGGCTGATCACACCTCACCTCTGGAACTTCGAAAGGGTCCTTCACACCCTTGGTGCAAATCAAGAAGTTCCCCGACATACCCGACTCCACTCGAGAGGAATCACGAGGGTCCCGCCCACATCCAGAGGAGCCCCGTTTCCGCCTCGTAGCTCGAGATGAGGGATCCTTTCCCTGCTTCATCGGGAAAGAGTTCCCGGCGTTCCCGTCGCATCTCAAGAGGAGGCCCTCTCAACAGGAACGGCGAGAGGAACTCCAGAGTCGTGCCACCATTCCAAGAGTCCCCCAGATGTCTCAGTCCATTCCAGAGGAACCTCTTTTCCCTTCACCGGCTCGTCTTTCACGCCGAGGATCGACTCACACCAAGGTGGCACGTGGCACAGCCCTGTGGGAAAGCCTCGTGGGAAAGCCTCGAGGGACAGCCTCGAGGGAAAGCCACAGATCCTTTGATCCACGTGACAGGAAGCGTGACACTACTGCTGCAGCTCGGGAGGAAAGCGCACGTGCATGCCCCCACTCGAGACGAGGCCTGACTCCCCTGGGGAGACTCAGAAGCACCCCAAGATCCATGGCAACACTGGAGAGGAATCCTCAGGTTCCGGCCCCGACTCCACACAAGGACTGAGGCCCCGGCATGGACGGGAGAGGAATCCCGAGAGGTCCCCTAGCAACTCGCATGGGGACTGGCCTTTCCTGAGGCCACCAGAGCGGGTCCCTGAGGTCCCCGTCGTAACTCGAGAAGACCTGCCGCAACTCGAGAAAATCCAGGAGGTTCTCCCCTCCAGGCGAGATGAGGCCCATTTCCGCTGAGGCGTCTCGAGGCTGATCACACCTCCCCTCTGGAACTTCGAAAGGGTCCTTCACACCCTTGGTGCAAATCAACAAGTTCCCCGACATACGCGTCTCCACTCGAGAGGAATCACGAGGGTCCCGCCCACATCCAGAGGAGCCCCGTTTCCGCCTCGTAGCTCGAGATGAGGGATCCTTTCCCTGCTTCGTCGGGAAAGAGTTCCCGGCGTTCCCGTCGCATTTCAAGAGGAGGCCCTCTCAACAGGAACGGCGAGAGGAACTCCAGGGTCGGGCCACCATTCCAAGAGTCCCCCAGATGTCTCAGTCCATTCCAGAGGAACCTCTTTTCCCTTCACCGGCTCGTCTTTCACGCCGAGGATCGACTCACACCAAGGTGGCACGTGGCACAGCCCTGTGGGAAAGCCTCGAGGGAAAGCCTCGAGGGACAGCCTGGAGGGAAAGCCACATATCCCTTGATCCACGTGACAGGAACCGTGACACTACTGCTGCAGCTCGGGAGGAAAGAGCACGTGCATGCCCCCACTCGAGACGAGGCCTGACTCCCCTGGGGAGACTCAGAAGCACCCCAAGATCCATGGCAACACTGGAGAGGAATCCTCAGGTTCCGGCCCCGACTCCACACAAGGACTGAGGCCCCGGCATGGACGGGAGAGGAATCCCGAGAGGTCCCCTAGCAACTCGCATGGGGACTGGCCTTTCCTGAGGCCACAAGAGCGGGTCCCTGAGGTCCCCGTCGTAACTCGAGAAGACCTGCCGCAACTCGAGAAAATCCAGGAGGTTCTCCCCTCCAGGCGAGATGAGGCCCATTTCCGCTGAGGCGTCTCGAGGCTGATCACACCTCACCTCTGGAACTTCGAAAGGGTCCTTCACACCCTTGGTGCAAATCAAGAAGTTCCCCGACATACCCGTCTCCACTCGAGAGGAATCACGAGGGTCCCGCCCACATCCAGAGGAGCCCCGTTTCCGCCTCGTAGCTCGAGATGAGGGATCCTTTCCCTGCTTCGTCGGGAAAGAATTCCCGGCGTTCCCGTCGCATCTCAAGAAGAGGCCCTCTCAACAGGAACGGCGAGAGGAACTCCAGGGTCGTGCCACCATTCGAAGAGTCCCCCAGATGTCTCAGTCCATTCCAGAGGAACCTCTTTTCCCTTCACCGGCTCGTCTTTCACGCCGAGGATCGACTCACACCAAGGTGGCACGTGGCACAGCCCTGTGGGAAAGCCTCGTGGGAAAGCCTCGAGGGACAGCCTGGAGGGAAAGCCACAGATCCCTTGATCCACGTGACAGGAACCGTGACACAACTGCTGCAGCTCCGGAGGAAAGCGCACGTGCATGCCCCCACTCGAGACGAGGCCTGACTCCCCTGGGGAGACTCAGAAGCACCCCAAGATCCATGGCAACACTGGAGAGGAATCCTCAGGTTCCGGCCCCGACTCCACACAAGGACTGAGGCCCCGGCATGGACGGGAGAGGAATCCCGAGAGGTCCCCTAGCAACTCGCATGGGGACTGGCCTTTCCTGAGGCCACCAGTGCGGGTCCCTCAGGTCCCCGTCGTAACTCGAGAAGACCTGCCGCAACTCGAGAAAATCCAGGAGGTTCTCTTCTCCAGGCGAGATGAGGCCCATTTCCGCTGAGGCGTCTCGAGGCTGATCACACCTCACCTCTGGAACTTCGAAAGGGTCCTTCACACCCTTGGTGCAAATCAAGAAGTTCCCCGACATACCCGACTCCACTCGAGAGGAATCACGAGGGTCCCGCCCACATCCAGAGGAGCCCCGTTTCCGCCTCGTAGCTCCAGATGAGGGATCCTTTCCCTGCTTCATCGGGAAAGAGTTCCCGGCGTTCCCGTCGCATCTCAAGAGGAGGCCCTCTCAACAGGAACGGCGAGAGGAACTCCAGAGTCGTGCCACCATTCCAAGAGTCCCCCAGATGTCTCAGTCCATTCCAGAGGAACCTCTTTTCCCTTCACCGGCTCGTCTTTCACGCCGAGGATCGACTCACACCAAGGTGGCACGTGGCACAGCCCTGTGGGAAAGCCTCGTGGGAAAGCCTCGAGGGACAGCCTCGAGGGAAAGCCACAGATCCTTTGATCCACGTGACAGGAAGCGTGACACTACTGCTGCAGCTCGGGAGGAAAGCGCACGTGCATGCCCCCACTCGAGACGAGGCCTGACTCCCCTGGGGAGACTCAGAAGCACCCCAAGATCCATGGCAACACTGGAGAGGAATCCTCAGGTTCCGGCCCCGACTCCACACAAGGACTGAGGCCCCGGCATGGACGGGAGAGGAATCCCGAGAGGTCCCCTAGCAACTCGCATGGGGACTGGCCTTTCCTGAGGCCACCAGAGCGGGTCCCTGAGGTCCCCGTCGTAACTCGAGAAGACCTGCCGCAACTCGAGAAAATCCAGGAGGTTCTCCCCTCCAGGCGAGATGAGGCCCATTTCCGCTGAGGCGTCTCGAGGCTGATCACACCTCCCCTCTGGAACTTCGAAAGGGTCCTTCACACCCTTGGTGCAAATCAACAAGTTCCCCGACATACGCGTCTCCACTCGAGAGGAATCACGAGGGTCCCGCCCACATCCAGAGGAGCCCCGTTTCCGCCTCGTAGCTCGAGATGAGGGATCCTTTCCCTGCTTCGTCGGGAAAGAGTTCCCGGCGTTCCCGTCGCATTTCAAGAGGAGGCCCTCTCAACAGGAACGGCGAGAGGAACTCCAGGGTCGTGCCACCATTCCAAGAGTCCCCCAGATGTCTCAGTCCATTCCAGAGGAACCTCTTTTCCCTTCACCGGCTCGTCTTTCACGCCGAGGATCGACTCACACCAAGGTGGCACGTGGCACAGCCCTGTGGGAAAGCCTCGTGGGAAAGCCTCGAGGGACAGCCTGGAGGGAAAGCCACATATCCCTTGATCCACGTGACAGGAACCGTGACACTACTGCTGCAGCTCGGGAGGAAAGAGCACGTGCATGCCCCCACTCGAGACGAGGCCTGACTCCCCTGGGGAGACTCAGAAGCACCCCAAGATCCATGGCAACACTGGAGAGGAATCCTCAGGTTCCGGCCCCGACTCCACACAAGGACTGAGGCCCCGGCATGGACGGGAGAGGAATCCCGAGAGGTCCCCTAGCAACTCGCATGGGGACTGGCCTTTCATGAGGCCACAAGAGCGGGTCCCTGAGGTCCCCGTCGTAACTCGAGAAGACCTGCCGCAACTCGAGAAAATCCAGGAGGTTCTCCCCTCCAGGCGAGATGAGGCCCATTTCCGCTGAGGCGTCTCGAGGCTGATCACACCTCACCTCTGGAACTTCGAAAGGGTCCTTCACACCCTTGGTGCAAATCAAGAAGTTCCCCGACATACCCGTCTCCACTCGAGAGGAATCACGAGGGTCCCGCCCACATCCAGAGGAGCCCCGTTTCCGCCTCGTAGCTCGAGATGAGGGATCCTTTCCCTGCTTCGTCGGGAAAGAATTCCCGGCGTTCCCGTCGCATCTCAAGAAGAGGCCCTCTCAACAGGAACGGCGAGAGGAACTCCAGGGTCGTGCCACCATTCGAAGAGTCCCCCAGATGTCTCAGTCCATTCCAGAGGAACCTCTTTTCCCTTCACCGGCTCGTCTTTCACGCCGAGGATCGACTCACACCAAGGTGGCACGTGGCACAGCCCTGTGGGAAAGCCTCGTGGGAAAGCCTCGAGGGACAGCCTGGAGGGAAAGCCACAGATCCCTTGATCCACGTGACAGGAACCGTGACACAACTGCTGCAGCTCCGGAGGAAAGCGCACGTGCATGCCCCCACTCGAGACGAGGCCTGACTCCCCTGGGGAGACTCAGAAGCACCCCAAGATCCATGGCAACACTGGAGAGGAATCCTCAGGTTCCGGCCCCGACTCCACACAAGGACTGAGGCCCCGGCATGGACGGGAGAGGAATCCAGAGAGGTCCCCTAGCAACTCGCATGGGGACTGGCCTTTCCTGAGGCCACCAGAGCGGGTCCCTGAGGTCCCCGTCGTAACTCGAGAACACCTGCCGCAACTCGAGAAAATCCAGGAGGTTCTCCCCTCCAGGCGAGATGAGGCCCATTTCCGCTGAGGCGTCTCGAGGCTGATCACACCTCCCCTCTGGAACTTCGAAAGGGTCCTTCACACCCTTGGTGCAAATCAAGAAGTTCCCCGACATACCCGTCTCCACTCGAGAGGAATAACGAGGGTCCCGCCCACATCCAGAGGAGCCCCGTTTCCGCCTCGTAGCTCGTGATGAGGGATCCTTTCCCTGCTTCGTCGGGAAAGAGTTCCCGGCGTTCCCGTCGCATCTCAAGAGGAGGCCCTCTCAACAGGAACGGCGAGAGGAACTCCAGGGTCGTGCCACCATTCCAAGAGTCCCCCAGATGTCTCAGTCCATTCCAGAGGAACCTCTTTTCCCTTCACCGGCTCGTCTTTCACGCTGAGGATCGACTCACACCAAGGTGGCACGTGGCACAGCCCTGTGGGAAAGCCTCGTGGGAAAGCCTCGAGGGACAGCCTGGAGGGAAAGCCACAGATCCCTTGATCCACGTGACAGGAAGCGTGACACTACTGCTGCAGCTCGGGAGGAAAGCGCACGTGCATGCCCCCACTCGAGACGAGGCCTGACTCCCCTGGGGAGACTCAGAAGCACCCCAAGATCCATGGCAACACTGGAGAGGAATCCTCAGGTTCCGGCCCCGACTCCACACAAGGACTGAGGCCCCGGCATGGACGGGAGAGGAATCCAGAGAGGTCCCCTAGCAACTCGCATGGGGACTGGCCTTTCCTGAGGCCACCAGAGCGGGTCCCTGAGGTCCCCGTCGTAACTCGAGAAGACCTGCCGCAACTCGAGAAAATCCAGGAGGTTCTCCCCTCCAGGCGAGATGAGGCCCATTTCCGCTGAGGCGTCTCGAGGCTGATCACACCTCCCCTCTGGAACTTCGAAAGGGTCCTTCACACCATTGGTGCAAATCAAGAAGTTCCCCGACATACCCGTCTCCACTCGAGAGGAATCACGAGGGTCCCGCCCACATCCAGAGGAGCCCCGTTTCCACCTCGTAGCTCGAGATGAGGGATCCTTTCCCTGCTTCGTCGGGAAAGAGTTCCCGGCCTTCCCGTCGCATCTCAAGAGGAGGCCCTCTCAACAGGAACGGCGAGAGGTACTCCAGGGTCGTGCCACCATTCCAAGAGTCCCCCAGATGTCTCAGTCCATTCCAGAGGAACCTCTTTTCCCTTCACCGGCTCGTCTTTCACGATGAGGATCGACTCACACCAAGGTGGCACGTGGCACAGCCCTGTGGGAAAGCCTCGTGGGAAAGCCTCGAGGGACAGCCTCGAGGGAAAGCCACAGATCCCTTGATCCACGTGACAGGAACCGTGACACTACTGCTGCAGCTCGGGAGGAAAGCGCACGTGCATGCCCCCACTCGAGACGAGGCCTGACTCCCCTGGGGAGACTCAGAAGCACCCCAAGATCCATGGCAACACTGGAGAGGAATCCTCAGGTTCCGGCCCCGACTCCACACAAGGACTGAGGCCCCGGCATGGACGGGAGAGGTATCCAGAGAGGTCCCCTAGCAACTCGCATGGGGACTGGCCTTTCCTGAGGCCACCAGAGCGGGTCCCTGAGGTCCCCGTCGTAACTCGAGAAGACCTGCCGCAACTCGAGAAAATCCAGGAGGTTCTCCCCTCCAGGCGAGATGAGGCCCATTTCCGCTGAGGCGTCTCGAGGCTGATCACACCTCCCCTCTGGACCTTCGAAAGGGTCCTTCACACCCTTGGTGCAAATCAAGAAGTTCCCCGACCTAGCCGTCTCCACTCGAGAGGAATCACGAGGGTCCCGCCCACATCCAGAGGAGCCCCTTTTCTGCCTCGTAGCTCGAGATGAAGGATCCTTTCCCTGCTTCGTCGGGAAAGAGTTCCCGGCGTTCCCGTCGCATCTCAAGAGGAGGCCCTCTCAACAGGAACAGCGAGAGGAACTCCAGGGTCGTGCCACCATTCCAAGAGTCCTCCAGATGTCTCAGTCCATTCCACAGGAACCTCTTTTCCCTTCACCGGCTCGTCTTTCACGCCGAGGATCGACTCACACCAAGGTGGCACGTGGCACAGCCCTGTGGGAAAGCCTCGTGGGAAAGCCTCGAGGGACAGCCTCGAGGGAAAGCCACAGATCCCTTGATCCACGTGACAGGAAGCGTGACACTACTGCTGCAGCTCGGGAGGAAAGCGCACGTGTATGCCCCCACTCGAGACGAGGCCTGACTCCCCTGGGGAGACTCAGAAGCACCCCAAGATCCATGGCAACACTGGAGAGGAATCCTCAGGTTCCGGCCCCGACTCCACACAAGGACTGAGGCCCCGGCATGGACGGGAGAGTAATCCCGAGAGGTCCCCTAGCAACTCGCATGGGGACTGGCCTTTCCTGAGGCCACCAGTGCGGGTCCCTCAGGTCCCCGTCGTAACTCTCGAAGACCTGCCGCAACTCGAGAAAATCCAGGAGGTTCTCCTCTCCAGGCGAGATGAGGCCCATTTCCGCTGAGGCGTCTCGAGGCTGATCACACCTCCCCTCTGGAACTTCGAAAGGGTCCTTCACACCCTTGGTGCAAATCAAGAAGTTCCCCGACATACCCGACTCCACTCGAGAGGAATCACGAGGGTCCCGCCCACATCCAGAGGAGCCCCGTTTCCGCCTCGTAGCTCGAGATGAGGGATCCTTTCCCTGCTTCATCGGGAAAGAGTTCCCGGCGTTCCCGTCGCATCTCAAGAGGAGGCCCTCTCAACAGGAACGGCGAGAGGAACTCCAGGGTCGTGCCACCATTCCAAGAGTCCCCCAGATGTCTCAGTCCATTCCAGAGGAACCTCTTTTCCCTTCACCGGCTCGTCTTTCACGCCGAGGATCGACTCACACCAAGGTGGCACGTGGCACAGCCCTGTGGGAAAGCCTCGTGGGAAAGCCTCGAGGGACAGCCTCGAGGGAAAGCCACAGATCCTTTGATCCACGTGACAGGAAGCGTGACACTACTGCTGCAGCTCGGGAGGAAAGCGCACGTGCATGCTCCCACTCGAGACGAGGCCTGACTCCCCTGGGGAGACTCAGAAGCACCCCAAGATCCATGGCAACACTGGAGAGGAATCCTCAGGTTCCGGCCCCGACTCCACACAAGACTGAGGCCCCGGCATGGACGGGAGAGGAATCCCGAGAGGTCCCCTAGCAACTCGCATGGGGACTGGCCTTTCTTGAGGCCACCAGAGCGGGTCCCTGAGGTCCCCGTCGTAACTCGAGAAGACCTGCCGCAACTCGAGAAAATCCAGGAGGTTCTCCCCTCCAGGCGAGATGAGGCCCATTTCCGCTGAGGCGTCTCGAGGCTGATCACACCTCCCCTCTGGACCTTCGAAAGGGTCCTTCACACCCTTGGTGCAAATCAAGAAGTTCCCCGACCTAGCCGTCTCCACTCGAGAGGAATCACGAGGGTCCCGCCCACATCCAGAGGAGCCCCTTTTCTGCCTCGTAGCTCGAGATGAAGGATCCTTTCCCTGCTTCGTCGGGAAAGAGTTCCCGGCGTTCCCGTCGCATCTCAAGAGGAGGCCCTCTCAACAGGAACGGCGAGAGGAACTCCAGGGTCGTGCCACCATTCCAAGAGTCCTCCAGATGTCTCAGTCCATTCCACAGGAACCTCTTTTCCCTTCACCGGCTCGTCTTTCACGCCGAGGATCGACTCACACCAAGGTGGCACGTGGCACAGCCCTGTGGGAAAGCCTCGTGGGAAAGCCTCGAGGGACAGCCTCGAGGGAAAGCCACAGATCCCTTGATCCACGTGACAGGAAGCGTGACACTACTGCTGCAGCTCGGGAGGAAAGCGCACGTGTATGCCCCCACTCGAGACGAGGCCTGACTCCCCTGGGGAGACTCAGAAGCACCCCAAGATCCATGGCAACACTGGAGAGGAATCCTCAGGTTCCGGCCCCGACTCCACACAAGGACTGAGGCCCCGGCATGGACGGGAGAGTAATCCCGAGAGGTCCCCTAGCAACTCGCATGGGGACTGGCCTTTCCTGAGGCCACCAGTGCGGGTCCCTCAGGTCCCCGTCGTAACTCTCGAAGACCTGCCGCAACTCGAGAAAATCCAGGAGGTTCTCCTCTCCAGGCGAGATGAGGCCCATTTCCGCTGAGGCGTCTCGAGGCTGATCACACCTCCCCTCTGGAACTTCGAAAGGGTCCTTCACACCCTTGGTGCAAATCAAGAAGTTCCCCGACATACCCGACTCCACTCGAGAGGAATCACGAGGGTCCCGCCCACATCCAGAGGAGCCCCGTTTCCGCCTCGTAGCTCGAGATGAGGGATCCTTTCCCTGCTTCATCGGGAAAGAGTTCCCGGCGTTCCCGTCGCATCTCAAGAGGAGGCCCTCTCAACAGGAACGGCGAGAGGAACTCCAGGGTCGTGCCACCATTCCAAGAGTCCCCCAGATGTCTCAGTCCATTCCAGAGGAACCTCTTTTCCCTTCACCGGCTCGTCTTTCACGCCGAGGATCGACTCACACCAAGGTGGCACGTGGCACAGCCCTGTGGGAAAGCCTCGTGGGAAAGCCTCGAGGGACAGCCTCGAGGGAAAGCCACAGATCCTTTGATCCACGTGACAGGAAGCGTGACACTACTGCTGCAGCTCGGGAGGAAAGCGCACGTGCATGCCCCCACTCGAGACGAGGCCTGACTCCCCTGGGGAGACTCAGAAGCACCCCAAGATCCATGGCAACACTGGAGAGGAATCCTCAGGTTCCGGCCCCGACTCCACACAAGGACTGAGGCCCCGGCATGGACGGGAGAGGAATCCCGAGAGGTCCCCTAGCAACTCGCATGGGGACTGGCCTTTCTTGAGGCCACCAGAGCGGGTCCCTGAGGTCCCCGTCGTAACTCGAGAAGACCTGCCGCAACTCGAGAAAATCCAGGAGGTTCTCCCCTCCAGGCGAGATGAGGCCCATTTCCGCTGAGGCGTCTCGAGGCTGATCACACCTCCCCTCTGGAACTTCGAAAGGGTCCTTCACACCCTTGGTGCAAATCAACAAGTTCCCCGACATACGCGTCTCCACTCGAGAGGAATCACGAGGGTCCCGCCCACATCCAGAGGAGCCCCGTTTCCGCCTCGTAGCTCGAGATGAGGGATCCTTTCCCTGCTTCGTCGGGAAAGAGTTCCCGGCGTTCCCGTCGCATTTCAAGAGGAGGCCCTCTCAACAGGAACGGCGAGAGGAACTCCAGGGTCGGGCCACCATTCCAAGAGTCCCCCAGATGTCTCAGTCCATTCCAGAGGAACCTCTTTTCCCTTCACCGGCTCGTATTTCACGCCGAGGATCGACTCACACCAAGGTGGCACGTGGCACAGCCCTGTGGGAAAGCCTCGTGGGAAAGCCTCGAGGGACAGCCTGGAGGGAAAGCCACATATCCCTTGATCCACGTGACAGGAACCGTGACACTACTGCTGCACCTCGGGAGGAAAGCGCACGTGCATGCCCCCACTCGAGACGAGGCCTGACTCCCCTGGGGAGACTCAGAAGCACCCCAAGATCCATGGCAACACTGGAGAGGAATCCTCAGGTTCCGGCCCCCGACTCCACACAAGGACTGAGGCCCCGGCATGGACGGGAGAGGAATCCCGAGAGGTCCCCTAGCTACTCGCATGGGGACTGGCCTTTCCTGAGGCCACCAGAGCGGGTCCCTGAGGTCCCCGTCGTAACTCGAGAAGACCTGCCGCAACTCGAGAAAATCCAGGAGGTTCTCCCCTCCAGGCGAGATGAGGCCCATTCCCACTGAGGTGTCTCGAGGCTGATCACACCTCCCCTCTGGAACTTCGAAAGGGTCCTTCACACCCTTGGTGCAAATCAAGAAGTTCCCCGACCTAGCCGTCTCCACTCGAGAGGAATCACGAGGGTCCCGCCCACATCCAGAGGAGCCCCGTTTCCGCCTCGTAGCTCGAGATGAGGGATCCTTTCCCTGCTTCGTCGGGAAAGAGTTCCCGGCGTTCCCTTCGCATCTCAAGAGGAGGCCCTCTCAACAGGAACGGCGAGAGGAACTCCAGGGTCGTGCCACCATTCCAAGAGTCCCCCAGATGTCTCAGTCCATTCCAGAGGAACCTCTTTTCCCTTCACCGGCTCGTCTTTCATGCCGAGGATCGACTCACACGAAGGTGGCACGTGGCACAGCCCTGTGGGAAAGCCTCGTGGGAAAGCCTCGAGGGACAGCCTCGAGGGAAAGCCACAGATCCCTTGATCCACGTGACAGGAAGCGTGACACTACTGCTGCAGCGCGGGAGGAAAGCGCACGTGCATGCCCCCACTCGAGACGAGGCCTGACTTACCTGGGGAGACTCAGGAGCACCCCAAGATCCCTGGCAACACTGGAGAGGAATCCTCAGGTTCCGGCCCCGACTCCACACAAGGACTGAGGCCCCGGCATGGACAGGAGAGGAATCCCGAGAGGTCCCCTAGCAACTCGCATGGGGACTGGCCTTTCCTGAGGCCACCAGAGCGGGTCCCTGAGGTCCCCGTCGTAACTCGAGAAGACCTGCCGCAACTCGAGAAAATCCAGGAGGTTCTCCCCTCCAGGCGAGATGAGGCCCATTTCCGCTGAGGCGTCTCGAGGCTGATCACACCTCACCTCTGGAACTTCGAAAGGGTCCTTCACACCCTTGGTGCAAATCAAGAAGTTCCCCGACCTACCCGTCTCCACTCGAGAGGAATCACGAGGGTCCCGCCCACATCCAGAGGAGCCCCGTTTCCGCCTCGTAGCTCGAGATGAGGGATCCTTTCCCTGCTTCTTCGGGAAAGAGTTCCCGGCGTTCCCGTCGCATCTCAAGAGGAGGCCCTCTCAACAGGAACGGCGAGAGGTACTCCAGGGTCGTGCCACCATTCCAAGAGTCCCCCAGATGTCTCAGTCCATTCCAGAGGAACCTCTTTTCCCTTCACCGGCTCGTCTTTCACGCCGAGGATCGACTCACACCAAGGTGG
Source organism: Budorcas taxicolor (assembly GCF_023091745.1). Lineage (NCBI taxonomy): Eukaryota > Metazoa > Chordata > Mammalia > Artiodactyla > Bovidae > Budorcas > Budorcas taxicolor. The sequence continues at coordinate 55,865 of NW_026291688.1, forward strand.
CACGTGGCACAGCCCTGTGGGAAAGCCTCGTGGGAAAGCCTCGAGGGACAGCCTCGAGGGAAAGCCACAGATCCCTTGATTCACGTGACAGGAAGTGTGACACTACTGCTGCAGCTCGGGAGGAAAGCGCACGTGCATGCCCCCACTCGAGACGGAGCCTGACTCCCCTGGGGAGACTCAGAAGCACCCCACGATCCATGGCAACACTGGAGAGGAATCCTCAGGTTCCGGCCCCGACTCCACACAAGGACTGAGGCCCCGGCATGGACGGGAGAGGAATCCCGAGAGGTCCCCTAGCAACTCGCATGGGGAATGGCCTTTCCTGAGGCCACCAGAGCGGGTCCCTCAGGTCCCCGTCGTAACTCGAGAAGACCTGCCGCAACTCGAGAAAATCCAAGAGGTTCTCCCCTCCAGGCGAGATGAGGCCCATTTCCGCTGAGGCGTCTCGAGGCTGATCACACCTCACCTCTGGACCTTCGAAAGGGTCCTTCACACCCTTGGTGCAAATCAAGAAGTTCCCCGGCCTAGCCGTCTCCACTCGAGAGGAATCACGAGGGTCCCGCCCACATCCAGAGGAGCCCCGTTTCCGCCTCGTAGCTCGAGATAAGGGATCCTTTCCCGGCTTCGTCGGGAAAGAGTTCCCGGCGTTCCCGTCGCATCTCAAGAGGAGGCCCTCTCAACAGGAACGGCGAGAGGAACTCCAGGGTCATGCCATCATTCCAAGAGTCCCCCAGATGTCTCAGTCCATTCCAGAGGAACCTCTTTTCCCTTCACCGGCTCGTCTTTCACGCCGAGGATCGACTCACACCAAGGTGGCACGTGGCACAGCCCTGTGGGAAAGCCTCGTAGGAAAGCCTCGAGGGACAGCCTCGAGAGAAAGCCACAGATCCCTTGATCCACGTGACAGGAAGCGTGACACTACTGCTGCAGCTCGGGAGGAAAGCGCACGTGCATGCCCCCACTCGAGATGAGGCCTGACTCCCCTGGGGAGACTCAGAAGCACCCCAAGATCCATGGCAACACTGGAGAGGAATCCTCAGGTTCCGGCCCCGACTCCACACAAGGACTGAGGCCCCGGCATGGACGGGAGAGGAATCCCGAGAGGTCCCCTAGCAACTCGCATGGGGACTGGCCTTTCCTGAGGCCACCAGAGCGGGTCCCTGAGGTCCCCGTCGTAACTCGAGAAGACCTGCCGCAACTCGAGAAAATCCAAGAGGTTCTCCCCTCCAGGCGAGATGAGGCCCATTTCCGCTGAGGCGTCTCGAGGCTGATCACACCTCACCTCTGGACCTTCGAAAGGGTCCTTCAGACCCTTGGTGCAAATCAAGAAGTTCCCCGACCTAGCCGTCTCCACTCGAGAGGAATCACGAGGGTCCCGCCCACATCAAGAGGAGCCCCGTTTCCGCCTCGTAGCTCGAGATGAGGGATCCTTTCCCTGCTTCGTCGGGAAAGAGTTCCCGGCGTTCCCGTCGCATCTCAAGAGGAGGCCCTCTCAACAGGAACGGCGAGAGGAACTCCAGGGTCGTGCCACCATTCCAAGAGTCCCCCAGATATCTCAGTCCATTCCAGAGGAACCTCTTTTCCCTTCACCGGCTCGTCTTTCACGCCGAGGATCGACTCACACCAAGGTGGCACGTGGCACAGCCCTGTGGGAAAGCCTCGTGGGAAAGCCTCGAGGGACAGACTCGAGGGAAAGCCACAGATCCCTTGATCCACGTGACAGGAACCGTGACACTACTGCTGCAGCTCGGGAGGAAATCGCACGTGCATGCCCCCACTCGAGACGAGGCCTGACTCCCCTGGGGAGACTCAGAAGCACCCCAAGATCCATGGCAACCCTGGAGAGGAATCCTCAGGTTCCGGCCCCGACTCCACACAAGGACTGAGGCCCCGGCATGGACGGGAGAGGAATCCCGAGAGGTCCCCTAGCAACTCGCATGGGGACTGGCCTTTCCTGAGGCCACCAGAGCGGGTCCCTGAGGTCCCCGTCGTAACTCGAGAAGACCTGCCGCAACTCGAGAAAATCCAGGAGGTTCTCCCCTCCAGGCGAGATGAGGCTCATTTCCGCTGAGGCGAATTGAGGCTGATCACACCTCACCTCTGGAACTTCGAAAGGGTCCTTCAGACCCTTGGTGCAAATCAAGAAGTTCCCCGACCTAGCCGTCTCCACTCGAGAGGAATCACGAGGGTCCCGCCCACATCCAGAGGAGCCCCGTTTCCGCCTCGTAGCTCGAGATGAGGGATCCTTTCCCTGCTTCGTCGGGAAAGAGTTCCCGGCGTTCCCGTCGCATGTGAAGAGGAGGCCCTCTCAACAGGAACGGCGAGAGGAACTCCAGGGTCGTGCCACCATTCCAAGAGTCCCCCAGATGTCTCAGTCCATTCCAGAGGAACCTCTTTTCCCTTCACCGGCTCGTCTTTCTCGCCGAGGATCGACTCACACCAAGGTGGCACGTGGCACAGCCCTGTGGGAAAGCCTCGTGGGAAAGCCTCGAGGGACAGCCTCGAGGGAAAGCCACAGATCCTTTGATCCACGTGACAGGAAGCGTGACACTACTGCTGCAGCTCGGGAGGAAAGCGCACGTGCATGCCCCCACTCGAGACGAGGCCTGACTCCCCTGGGGAGACTCAGAAGCACCCCAAGATCCATGGCAACACTGGAGAGGAATCCTCAGGTTCCGGCCCCGACTCCACACAAGGACTGAGGCCCCGGCATGGACGGGAGAGGAATCCCGAGAGGTCCCCTAGCTACTCGCATGGGGACTGGCCTTTCCTGAGGCCACCAGAGCGGGTCCCTGAGGTCCCCGTCGTAACTCGAGAAGACCTGCCGCAACTCGAGAAAATCCAGGAGGTTCTCCCCTCCAGGCGAGATGAGGCCCATTTCCGCTGAGGTGTCTCGAGGCTGATCACACCTCCCCTCTGGAACTTCGAAAGGGTCCTTCACACCCTTGGTGCAAATCAAGAAGTTCCCCGACATACCCGTCTCCACTCAAGAGGAATCACGAGGGTCCCGCCCACATCCAGAGGAGCCCCGTTTCCGCCTCGTAGCTCGAGATGAGGGATCCTTTCCCTGCTTCGTCGGGAAAGAGTTCCCGGCGTTCCCGTCGCATCTCAAGAGGAGGCCCTCTCAACAGGAACGGCGAGAGGAACTCCAGGGTCGTGCCACCATTCCAAGAGTCCCCCAGATGTCTCAGTCCATTCCAGAGGAACCTCTTTTCCCTTAACCGGCTCGTCTTTCATGCCGAGGATCGACTCACACGAAGGTGGCACGTGGCACAGCCCTGTGGGAAAGCCTCGTGGGAAAGCCTCGAGGGACAGCCTCGAGGGAAAGCCACAGATCCCTTGATCCACGTGACAGGAAGCGTGACACTACTGCTGCAGCTCGGGAGGAAAGCGCACGTGCATGCCCCCACTCGAGACGAGGCCTGACTTACCTGGGGAGACTCAGGAGCACCCCAAGATCCATGGCAACACTGGAGAGGAATCCTCAGGTTCCGGCCCCGACACCACACAAGGACTGAGGCCCCGGCATGGACAGGAGAGGAATCCCGAGAGGTCCCCTAGCAACTCGCATGGGGACTGGCCTTTCCTGAGGCCACCAGAGCGGGTCCCTGAGGTCCCCGTCGTAACTCGAGAAGACCTGCCGCAACTCGAGAAAATCCAGGAGGTTCTCCCCTCCAGGCGAGATGAGGCCCATTTCCGCTGAGGCGTCTCGAGGCTGATCACACCTCACCTCTGGAACTTCGAAAGGGTCCTTCACACCCTTGGTGCAAATCAAGAAGTTCCCCGACCTACCCGTCTCCACTCGAGAGGAATCACGAGGGTCCCGCCCACATCCAGAGGAGCCCCGTTTCCGCCTCGTAGCTCGAGATGAGGGATCCTTTCCCTGCTTCGTCGGGAAAGAGTTCCCGGCGTTCCCGTCGCATCTCAAGAGGAGGCCCTCTCAACAGGAACGGCGAGAGGTACTCCAGGGTCGTGCCACCATTCCAAGAGTCCCCCAGATGTCTCAGTCCATTCCAGAGGAACCTCTTTTCCCTTCACCGGCTCGTCTTTCACGCCGAGGATCGACTCACACCAAGGTGGCACGTGGCACAGCCCTGTGGGAAAGCCTCGTGGGAAAGCCTCGAGGGACAGCCTCGAGGGAAAGCCACAGATCCCTTGATTCACGTGACAGGAAGTGTGACACTACTGCTGCAGCTCGGGAGGAAAGCGCACGTGCATGCCCCCACTCGAGACGGAGCCTGACTCCCCTGGGGAGACTCAGAAGCACCCCACGATCCATGGCAACACTGGAGAGGAATCCTCAGGTTCCGGCCCCGACTCCACACAAGGACTGAGGCCCCGGCCTGGACGGGAGAGGAATCCCGAGAGGTCCCCTAGCAACTCGCATGGGGAATGGCCTTTCCTGAGGCCACCAGAGCGGGTCCCTCAGGTCCCCGTCGTAACTCGAGAAGACCTGCCGCAACTCGAGAAAATCCAAGAGGTTCTCCCCTCCAGGCGAGATGAGGCCCATTTCCGCTGAGGCGTCTCGAGGCTGATCACACCTCACCTCTGGACCTTCGAAAGGGTCCTTCACACCCTTGGTGCAAATCAAGAAGTTCCCCGGCCTAGCCGTCTCCACTCGAGAGGAATCACGAGGGTCCCGCCCACATCCAGAGGAGCCCCGTTTCCGCCTCGTAGCTCGAGATAAGGGATCCTTTCCCGGCTTCGTCGGGAAAGAGTTCCCGGCGTTCCCGTCGCATCTCAAGAGGAGGCCCTCTCAACAGGAACGGCGAGAGGAACTCCAGGGTCATGCCATCATTCCAAGAGTCCCCCAGATGTCTCAGTCCATTCCAGAGGAACCTCTTTTCCCTTCACCGGCTCGTCTTTCACGCCGAGGATCGACTCACACCAAGGTGGCACGTGGCACAGCCCTGTGGGAAAGCCTCGTCGGAAAGCCTCGAGGGACAGCCTCGAGGGAAAGCCACAGATCCCTTGATCCACGTGACAGGAAGCGTGACACTACTGCTGCAGCTCGGGAGGAAAGCGCACCTGCATGCCCCCACTCGAGATGAGGCCTGACTCCCCTGGGGAGACTCAGAAGCACCCCAAGATCCATGGCAACACTGGAGAGGAATCCTCAGGTTCCGGCCCCGACTCCACACAAGGACTGAGGCCCCGGCATGGACGGGAGAGGAATCCCGAGAGGTCCCCTAGCAACTCGCATGGGGACTGGCCTTTCCTGAGGCCACCAGAGCGGGTCCCTGAGATCCCCGTCGTAACTCGAGAAGACCTGCCGCAACTCGAGAAAATCCAAGAGGTTCTCCCCTCCAGGCGAGATGAGGCCCATTTCCGCTGAGGCGTCTCGAGGCTGATCACACCTCACCTCTGGACCTTCGAAAGGGTCCTTCAGACCCTTGGTGCAAATCAAGATGTTCCCCGACCTAGCCGTCTCCACTCGAGAGGAATCACGAGGGTCCCGCCCACATCAAGAGGAGCCCCGTTTCCGCCTCGTAGCTCGAGATGAGGGATCCTTTCCCTGCTTCGTCGGGAAAGAGTTCCCGGCGTTCCCGTCGCATCTCAAGAGGAGGCCCTCTCAACAGGAACGGCGAGAGGAACTCCAGGGTCGTGCCACCATTCCAAGAGTCCCCCAGATATCTCAGTCCATTCCAGAGGAACCTCTTTTCCCTTCACCGGCTCGTCTTTCACGCCGAGGATCGACTCACACCAAGGTGGCACGTGGCACAGCCCTGTGGGAAAGCCTCGTGGGAAAGCCTCGAGGGACAGACTCGAGGGAAAGCCACAGATCCCTTGATCCACGTGACAGGAACCGTGACACTACTGCTGCAGCACGGGAGGAAAGCGCACGTGCATGCCCCCACTCGAGACGAGGCCTGACTCCCCTGGGGAGACTCAGAAGCACCCCAAGATCCATGGCAACACTGGAGAGGAATCCTCAGGTTCCGGCCCCGACTCCACACAAGGACTGAGGCCCCGGCATGGACGGGAGAGGAATCCCGAGAGGTCCCCTAGCAACTCGCATGGGGACTGGCCTTTCCTGAGGCCACCAGAGCGGGTCCCTGAGGTGCCCGTCGTAACTCGAGAAGACCTGCCGCAACTCGAGAAAATCCAGGAGGTTCTCCCCTCCAGGCGAGATGAGGCCCATTTCCGCTGAGGCGACTTGAGGCTGATCACACCTCACCTCTGGAACTTCGAAAGGGTCCTTCAGACCCTTGGTGCAAATCAAGAAGTTCCCCGACCTAGCCGTCTCCACTCGAGAGGAATCACGAGGGTCCCGCCCACATCCAGAGGAGCCCCGTTTCCGCCTCGTAGCTCGAGATGAGGGATCCTTTCCCTGCTTCGTCGGGAAAGAGTTCCCGGCGTTCCCGTCGCATTTCAAGAGGAGGCCCTCTCAACAGGAACAGCGAGAGGAACTCCAGGGTCGTGCCACCATTCCAAGAGTCCCCCAGATGTCTCAGTCCATTCCAGAGGAACCTCTTTTCCCTTCACCGGCTCGTCTTTCACGCCGAGGATCGACTCACACCAAGGTGGCACGTGGCACAGCCCTGTGGGAAAGCCTCGTGGGAAAGCCTCGAGGGACAGCCTCGAGGGAAAGCCACAGATCCTTTGATCCACGTGACAGGAAGCGTGACACTACTGCTGCAGCTCGGGAGGAAAGCGCACGTGCATGCCCCCACTCGAGACGAGGCCTGACTCCCCTGGGGAGACTCAGAAGCACCCCAAGATCCATGGCAACACTGGAGAGGAATCCTCAGGTTCCGGCCCCCGACTCCACACAAGGACTGAGGCCCCGGCATGGACGGGAGAGGAATCCCGAGAGGTCCCCTAGCAACTCGCATGGGGACTGGCCTTTCCTGAGGCCACCAGAGCGGGTCCCTGAGGTCCCCGTCGTAACTCGAGAAGACCTGCCGCAACTCGAGAAAATCCAGGAGGTTCTCCCCTCCAGGCGAGATGAGGCCCATTTCCGCTGAGGCGTCTCGAGGCTGATCACACCTCCCCCTCTGGAACTTCGAAAGGGTCCTTCACACCCTTGGTGCAAATCAACAAGTTCCCCGACATACGCGTCTCCACTCGAGAGGAATCACGAGGGTCCCGCCCACATCCAGAGGAGCCCCGTTTCCGCCTCGTAGCTCGAGATGAGGGATCCTTTCCCTGCTTCTTCGGGAAAGAGTTCCCGGCATTCCCGTCGCATTTCAAGAGGAGGCCCTCTCAACAGGAACGGCGAGAGGAACTCCAGGGTCGGGCCACCATTCCAAGAGTCCCCCAGATGTCTCAGTCCATTCCAGAGGAACCTCTTTTCCCTTCACCGGCTCGTCTTTCACGCCGAGGATCGACTCACACCAAGGTGGCACGTGGCACAGCCCTGTGGGAAAGCCTCGTGGGAAAGCCTCGAGGGACAGCCTGGAGGGAAAGCCACATATCCCTTGATCCACGTGACAGGAACCGTGACACTACTGCTGCACCTCGGGAGGAAAGCGCACGTGCATGCCCCCACTCGAGACGAGGCCTGACTCCCCTGGGGAGACTCAGAAGCACCCCAAGATCCATGGCAACACTGGAGAGGAATCCTCAGGTTCCTGCCCCGACTCCACACAAGGACTGAGGCCCCGGCATGGACGGGAGAGGAATCCCGAGAGGTCCCCTAGCTACTCGCATGGGGACTGGCCTTTCCTGAGGCCACCAGAGCGGGTCCCTGAGGTCCCCGTCGTAACTCGAGAAGACCTGCCGCAACTCGAGAAAATCCAGGAGGTTCTCCCCGCCAGGCGAGATGAGGCCCATTTCCGCTGAGGTGTCTCGAGGCTGATCACACCTCCCCTCTGGAACTTCGAAAGGGTCCTTCACACCCTTGGTGCAAATCAAGAAGTTCCCCGACATACCCGTCTCCACTCGAGAGGAATCACGAGGGTCCCGCCCACATCCAGAGGAGCCCCGTTTCCGCCTCGTAGCTCGAGATGAGGGATCCTTTCCCTGCTTCGTCGGGAAAGAGTTCCCGGCGTTCCCGTCGCATCTCAAGAGGAGGCCCTCTCAACAGGAACGGCGAGAGGAACTCCAGGGTCGTGCCACCATTCCAAGAGTCCCCCAGATGTCTCAGTCCATTACAGAGGAACCTCTTTTCCCTTCACCGGCTCGTCTTTCATGCCGAGGATCGACTCACACGAAGGTGGCACGTGGCACAGCCCTGTGGGAAAGCCTCGTGGGAAAGCCTCGAGGGACAGCCTCGAGGGAAAGCCACAGATCCCTTGATCCACGTGACAGGAAGCGTGACACTACTGCTGCAGCTCGGGAGGAAAGCGCACGTGCATGCCCCCACTCGAGACGGAGCCTGACTCCCCTGGGGAGACTCAGAAGCACCCCACGATCCATGGCAACACTGGAGAGGAATCCTCAGGTTCCGGCCCCGACTCCACACAAGGACTGAGGCCCCGGCATGGACGGGAGAGGAATCCCGAGAGGTCCCCTAGCAACTCGCATGGGGAATGGCCTTTCCTGAGGCCACCAGAGCGGGTCCCTGAGGTCCCCGTCGTAACTCGAGAAGACCTGCCGCAACTCGAGAAAATCCAAGAGGTTCTCCCCTCCAGGCGAGATGAGGCCCATTTCCGCTGAGGCGTCTCGAGGCTGATCACACCTCACCTCTGGACCTTCGAAAGGGTCCTTCACACCCTTGGTGCAAATCAAGAAGTTCCCCGGCCTAGCCGTCTCCACTCGAGAGGAATCACGAGGGTCCCGCCCACATCCAGAGGAGCCCCGTTTCCGCCTCGTAGCTCGAGATAAGGGATCCTTTCCCTGCTTCGTCGGGAAAGAGTTCCTGGCGTTCCCGTCGCATCTCAAGAGGAGGCCCTCTCAACAGGAACGGCGAGAGGAACTCCAGGGTCATGCCATCATTCCAAGAGTCCCCCAGATGTCTCAGTCCATTCCAGAGGAACCTCTTTTCCCTTCACCGGCTCGTCTTTCACGCCGAGGATCGACTCACACCAAGGTGGCACGTGGCACAGCCCTGTGGGAAAGCCTCGTAGGAAAGCCTCGAGGGACAGCCTCGAGGGAAAGCCACAGATCCCTTGATCCACGTGACAGGAAGCGTGACACTACTGCTGCAGCTCGGGAGGAAAGCGCACCTGCATGCCCCCACTCGAGATGAGGCCTGACTCCCCTGGGGAGACTCAGAAGCACCCCAAGATCCATGGCAACACTGGAGAGGAATCCTCAGGTTCCGGCCCCGACTCCACACAAGGACTGAGGCCCCGGCATGGACGGGAGAGGAATCCCGAGAGGTCCCCTAGCAACTCGCATGGGGACTGGCCTTTCCTGAGGCCACCAGAGCGGGTCCCTGAGGTCCCCGTCGTAACTCGAGAAGACCTGCCGCAACTCGAGAAAATCCAAGAGGTTCTCCCCTCCAGGCGAGATGAGGCCCATTTCCGCTGAGGCGTCTCGAGGCTGATCACACCTCACCTCTGGACCTTCGAAAGGGTCCTTCAGACCCTTGGTGCAAATCAAGAAGTTCCCCGACCTAGCCGTCTCCACTCGAGAGGAATCACGAGGGTCCCCCCCACATCAAGAGGAGCCCCGTTTCCGCCTCGTAGCTCGAGATGAGGGATCCTTTCCCTGCTTCGTCGGGAAAGAGTTCCCGGCGTTCCCGTCGCATCTCAAGAGGAGGCCCTCTCAACAGGAACGGCGAGAGGAACTCCAGGGTCGTGCCACCATTCCAAGAGTCCCCCAGATATCTCAGTCCATTCCAGAGGAACCTCTTTTCCCTTCACCGGCTCGTCTTTCACGCCGAGGATCGACTCACACCAAGGTGGCACGTGGCACAGCCCTGTGGGAAAGCCTCGTGGGAAAGCCTCGAGGGACAGACTCGAGGGAAAGCCACAGATCCCTTGATCCACGTGACAGGAACCGTGACACTACTGCTGCAGCTCGGGAGGAAAGCGCACGTGCATGCCCCCACTCGAGACGAGGCCTGACTCCCCTGGGGAGACTCAGAAGCACCCCAAGATCCATGGCAACACTGGAGAGGAATCCTCAGGTTCCGGCCCCGACTCCACACAAGGACTGAGGCCCCGGCATGGACGGGAGAGGAATCCCGAGAGGTCCCCTAGCAACTCGCATGGGGACTGGCCTTTCCTGAGGCCACCAGAGCGGGTCCCTGAGGTCCCCGTCGTAACTCGAGAAGACCTGCCGCAACTCGAGAAAATCCAGGAGGTTCTCCCCTCCAGGCGAGATGAGGCCCATTTCCGCTGAGGCGACTTGAGGCTGATCACACCTCACCTCTGGAACTTCGAAAGGGTCCTTCAGACCCTTGGTGCAAATCAAGAAGTTCCCCGACCTAGCCGTCTCCACTCGAGAGGAATCACGAGGGTCCCGCCCACATCCAGAGGAGCCCCGTTTCCGCCTCGTAGCTCGAGATGAGGGATCCTTTCCCGGCTTCGTCGGGAAAGAGTTCCCGGCGTTCCCGTCGCATTTCAAGAGGAGGCCCTCTCAACAGGAACGGCGAGAGGAACTCCAGGGTCGTGCCACCATTCCAAAAGTCCCCCAGATGTCTCAGTCCATTCCACAGGAACCTCTTTTCCCTTCACCGGCTCGTCTTTCACGCCGAGGATCGACTCACACCAAGGTGGCACGTGGCACAGCCCTGTGGGAAAGCCTCGTGGGAAAGCCTCGAGGGACAGACTCGAGGGAAAGCCACATATCCCTTGATCCACGTGACAGGAACCGTGACACTACAGCTGCAGCTCGGGAGGAAAGCGCACGTGCATGCCCCCACTCGAGACGAGGCCTGACTCCCCTGGGGAGACTCAGAAGCACCCCAAGATCCATGGCAACACTGGAGAGGAATCCTCAGGTTCCGGCCCCGACTCCACACAAGGACTGAGGCCCCGGCATGGACAGGAGAGGAATCCCGAGAGGTCCCCTAGCAACTCGCATGGGGACTGGCCTTTCCTGAGGCCACCAGAGCGGGTCCCTGAGGTCCCCGTCGTAACTCGAGAAGACCTGCCGCAACTCGAGAAAATCCAGGAGGTTCTCCCCTCCAGGCGAGATGAGGCCCATTTCCGCTGAGGCGACTTGAGGCTGATCACACCTCACCTCTGGAACTTCGAAAGGGTCCTTCAGACCCTTGGTGCAAATCAAGAAGTTCCCCGACCTAGCCGTCTCCACTCGAGAGGAATCACGAGGCTCCCGACCACATCCAGAGGAGCCCCGATTCCGCCTCGTAGCTCGAGATGAGGGATCCTTTCCCTGCTTCGTCGGGAAAGAGTTCCCGGCGTTCCCGTCGCATCTCAAGAGGAGGCCCTCTCAACAGGAACGGCGAGAGGAACTCCAGGGTCGTGCCACCATTCCAAGAGTCCCCCAGATGTCTCAGTCCATTCCAGAGGAACCTCTTTTCCCTTCACCGGCTCCTCTTTCACGCCGAGGATCGACTCACACCAAGGTGGCACGTGGCACAGCCCTGTGGGAAAGCCTCGTGGGAAAGCCTCGAGGGACAGCCTCGAGGGAAAGCCACAGATCCCTTGATCCACGTGACAGGAAGCGTGACACTACTGCTGCAGCTCGGGAGGAAAGCGCACGTGCATGCCCCCACTCGAGACGAGGCCTGACTCCCCTGGGGAGACTCAGAAGCACCCCAAGATCCATGGCAACACTGGAGAGGAATCCTCAGGTTCCGGCCCCGACTCCACACAAGGACTGAGGCCCCGGCATGGATGGGAGAGGAATCCCGAGAGGTCCCATAGCAACTCGCATGGGGACTGGCCTTTCCTGAGGCCACGAGAGCGGGTCCCTGAGGTCCCCGTCGTAACTCGAGAAAACCTGCCGCAACTCGAGAAAATCCAGGAGTTTCTCCCCTCCAGGCGAGATGAGGCCCATTTCCGCTGAGGCGTCTCGAGGCTGATCACACCTCACCTCTGGAACTTCGAAAGGGTCCTTCACAACCTTGGTGCAAATCAAGAAGTTCGCCGACATACCCGTCTCCACTCGAGAGGAATCACGAGGGTCCCGCCCACATCCAGAGGAGCCCTGTTTCCGCCTCGTAGCTCGAGATGAGGGATCCTTTCCCTGCTTCGTCGGGAAAGAGTTCCCGGCGTTCCCGTCGCATCTCAAGAGGAGGCCCTCTCAACCGGAATGGCGAGAGGAACTCCAGGGTCGTGCCACCATTCCAAGAGTCCCCCAGATGTCTCAGTCCATTCCAGAGGAACCTCTTTTCCCTTCACCGGCTCGTCTTTCACGCCGAGGATCGACTCACACCAAGGTGGCACGTGGCACAGCCCTGTGGGAAAGACTCGTGGGAAAGCCTCGAGGGACAGCCTCAAGGGAAAGCCACAGATCCCTTGATCCACGTGACAGGAAGCGTGACACTACTGCTGCAGCTCGGGAGGAAAGCGCACGTGAATGCCCCCACTCGAGACGAGGCCTGACTCCCCTGGGGAGACTCAGAAGCACCCCAAGATCCATGGCAACACTGGAGAGGAATCCTCAGGTTCCGGCCCCGACTCCACACAAGGACTGAGGCCCCGGCATGGACAGGAGAGGAATCCCGAGAGGTCCCCTAGCAACTCGCATGGGGACTGGCCTTTCCTGAGGCCACCAGAGCGGGTCCCTGAGGTCCCCGTCGTAACTCGAGAAGACCTGCCGCAACTCGAGAAAATCCAGGAGGTTCTCCCCTCCAGGCGAGATGAGGCCCATTTCCGCTGAGGCGACTTGAGGCTGATCACACCTCCCATCTGGAACTTCGAAAGGGTCCTTCACACCCTTGGTGCAAATCAAGAAGTTCCCCGACCTAGCCGTCTCCACTCGAGAGGAATCACGAGGGTCCCGCCCACATCCAGAGGAGCCCTGTTTCCGCCTCGTAGCTCGAGATGAGGGATCCTTTCCCGGCTTCGTCGGGAAAGAGTTCCCGGCGTTCCCGTCGCATTTCAAGAGGAGGCCCTCTCAACAGGAACGGCGAGAGGAACTCCAGGGTCGTGCCACCATTCCAAAAGTCCCCCAGATGTCTCAGTCCATTCCAGAGGAACCTCTTTTCCCTTCACCAGCTCGTCTTTCACGCCGAGGATCGACTCACACCAAGGTGGCACGTGGCACAGCCCTGTGGGAAAGCCTCGTGGGAAAGCCTCGAGGGACAGCCTGGAGGGAAAGCCACATATCCCTTGATCCACGTGACAGGAACCGTGACACTACTGCTGCAGCTCGGGAGGAAAGCGCACGTGCATGCCCCCACTCGAGACGAGGCCTGACTCCCCTGGGGAGACTCAGAAGCACCCCAAGATCCATGGCAACACTGGAGAGGAATCCTCAGGTTCCGGCCCCGACTCCACACAAGGACTGAGGCCCCGGCATGGACGGGAGAGGAATCCCGAGAGGTCCCCTAGCAACTCGCATGGGGACTGGCCTTTCCTGAGGCCACCAGAGCGGGTCCCTGAGGTCCCCGTCGTAACTCGAGAAGACCTGCCGCAACTCGAGAAAATCCAGGAGGTTCTCCCCTCCAGGCGAGATGAGGTCCATTTCCGCTGAGGTGTCTCGAGGCTGATCACACCTCCCCTCTGGAACTTCGAAAGGGTCCTTCACACCCTTGGTGCAAATCAAGAAGTTCCCCGACCTAGCCGTCTCCACTCGAGAGGAATCACGAGGGTCCCGCCCACATCCAGAGGAGCCCCGTTTCCGCCTCGTAGCTCGAGATGAGGGATCCTTTCCCTGCTTCGTCGGGAAAGAGTTCCCGGCGTTCCCGTCGCATCTCAAGAGGAGGCCCTCTCAACAGGAACGGCGAGAGGAACTTCAGGGTCGTGCCACCATTTCAAGAGTCCCCCAGATGTCTCAGTCCATTCCAGAGGAACCTCTTTTCCCTTCACCGGCTCGTCTTTCACGCCGAGGATCGACTCACACCAAGGTGGCACGTGGCACAGCCCTGTGGGAAAGCCTCGTGGGAAAGCCTCGAGGGACAGCCTGGAGGGAAAGCCACAGATCCCTTGATCCACGTGACAGGAACCGTGACACTACTGCTGCAGCTCGGGAGGAAAGCGCACGTGCATGCCCCCACTCGAGACGAGGCCTGACTCCCCTGGGGAGACTCAGAAGCACCCCAAGATCCATGGCAACACTGGAGAGAAATCCTCAGGTTCCGGCCCCGACTCCACACAAGGACTGAGGCCCCGGCATGGACGGGAGAGGAATCCCGAGAGGTCCCCTAGCAACTCGCATGGGGACTGGCCTTTCTGAGGCCACCAGAGCGGGTCCCTGAGGTCCCCGTCGTAACTCGAGAAGACCTGCCGCAACTCGAGAAAATCCAGGAGGTTCTCCCCTCCAGGCGAGATGAGGCCCATTTCCGCTGAGGCGTCTCGAGGCTGATCACACCTCCCCTCTGGAACTTCGAAAGGGTCCTTCACAACCTTGGTGCAAATCAAGAAGTTCCCCGACATACCCGTCTCCACTCGAGAGGAATCACGAGGGTCCCGCCCACATCCAGAGGAGCCCCGTTTCCGCCTCGTAGCTCGAGATGAGGGATCCTTTCCCTGCTTCGTCGGGAAAGAGTTCCCGGCGTTCCCGTCGCATCTCAAGAGGAGGCCCTCTCAACCGGAATGGCGAGAGGAACTCCAGGGTCGTGCCACCATTCCAAGAGTCCCCCAGATGTCTCAGTCCATTCCAGAGGAACCTCTTTTCCCTTCACCGGCTCGTCTTTCACGCCGAGGATCGACTCACACCAAGGTGGCACGTGGCACAGCCCTGTGGGAAAGACTCGTGGGAAAGCCTCGAGGGACAGCCTCGAGGGAAAGCCACAGATCCCTTGATCCACGTGACAGGAAGCGTGACACTACTGCTGCAGCTCGGGAGGAAAGCGCACGTGCATGCCCCCACTCGAGACGAGGCCTGACTCCCCTGGGGAGACTCAGAAGCACCCCAAGATCCATGGCAACACTGGAGAGGAATCCTCAGGTTCCGGCCCCGACTCCACACAAGGACTGAGGCCCCGGCATGGACGGGAGAGGAATCCCGAGAGGTCCCCTAGCAACTCGCATGGGGACTGGCCTTTCCTGAGGCCACCAGAGCGGTTCCCTGAGGTCCCCGTCGTAACTCGAGAAGACCTGCCGCAACTCGAGAAAATCCAAGAGGTTCTCCCCTCCAGGCGAGATGAGGCCCGTTTCCGCTAAGGCGTCTCGAGGCTGATCACACCTCTCCTCTGGACCTTCGAAAGGGTCCTTCACACCCTTGGTGCAAATCAAGAAGTTCCCCGACATACCCGTCTCCAGTCGAGAGGAATCACGAGGGTCCCGCCCACATCCAGAGGAGCCCCGTTTCCGCCTCGTAGCTCGAGATGAGGGATCCTTTCCCTGCTTCGTCGGGAAAGAGTTCCCGGCGTTCCCGTCGCATCTCAAGAGGAGGCCCTCTCAACAGGAACGGCGAGAGGAACTCCAGGGTCGTGCCACCATTCCAAGAGTCCCCCAGATGTCTCAGTCCATTCCAGAGGAACCTCTTTTCCCTTCACCGGCTCGTCTTTCACGCTGAGGATCGACTCACACCAAGGTGGCACGTGGCACAGCCCTGTGGGAAAGCCTCGTGGGAAAGCCTCGAGGGACAGCCTCGAGGGAAAGCCACAGATCCCTTGATCCACGTGACAGGAAGCGTGACACTACTGCTGCAGCTCGGGAGGAAAGCGCACGTGCATGCCCCCACTCGAGACGAGGCCTGACTCCCCTGGGGAGACTCAGAAGCACCCCAAGATCCATGGCAACACTGGAGAGGAATCCTCAGGTTCCGGCCCCGACTCCACACAAGGACTGAGGCCCCGGCATGGACGGGAGAGGAATCCAGAGAGGTCCCCTAGCAACTCGCATGGGGACTGGCCTTTCCTGAGGCCACCAGAGCGGGTCCCTGAGGTCCCCGTCGTAACTCGAGAAGACCTGCCGCAACTCGAGAAAATCCAGGAGGTTTTCCCCTCCAGGCGAGATGAGGCCTATTTCCCCTGAGGTGTCTCGAGGCTGATCACACCTCCCCTCTGGAACTTCGAAAGGGTCCTTCACACCCTTGGTGCAAATCAAGAAGTTCCCCGACATACCCGTCTCCACTCGAGAGGAATCACGAGGGTCCCGCCCACATCCAGAGGAGCCCCGTTTCCGCCTCGTAGCTCGAGATGAGGGATCCTTTCCCTGCTTCGTCGGGAAAGAGTTCCCGGCGTTCCCGTCGCATCTCAAGAGGAGGCCCTCTCAACAGGAACGGCGAGAGGAACTCCAGGGTCGTGCCACCATTCCAAGAGTCCCCCAGATGTCTCAGTCCATTCCAGAGGAACCTCTTTTCCCTTCACCGGCTCGTATTTCACGCTGAGGATCGACTCACACCAAGGTGGCACGTGGCACAGCCCTGTGGGAAAGCCTCGTGGGAAAGCCTCGAGGGACAGCCTCGAGGGAAAGCCACAGATCCCTTGATCCACGTGACAGGAAGCGTGACACTACTGCTGCAGCTCGGGAGGAAAGCGCACGTGCATGCCCCCACTCGAAACGAGGCCTGACTCCCCTGGGGAGACTCAGAAGCACCCCAAGATCCATGGCAACACTGGAGAGAAATCCTCAGGTTCCGGCCCCGACTCCACACAAGGACTGAGGCCCCGGCATGGACGGGAGAGGAATCCCGAGAGGTCCCCTAGCAACTCGCATGGGGACTGGCCTTTCTGAGGCCACCAGAGCGGGTCCCTGAGGTCCCCGTCGTAACTCGAGAAGACCTGCCGCAACTCGAGAAAATCCAGGAGGTTCTCCCCTCCAGGCGAGATGAGGCCCATTTCCGCTGAGGCGTCTCGAGGCTGATCACACCTCCCCTCTGGAACTTCGAAAGGGTCCTTCACACCCTTGGTGCAAATCAAGAAGTTCCCCGACATTCCCGTCTCCACTCGAGAGGAATCACGAGGGTCCCGCCCACATCCAGAGGAGCCCCGTTTCCGCCTCATAGCTCGAGATGAGGGATCCTTTCCCTGCTTCGTCGGGAAAGAGTTCCCGGCGTTCCCGTCGCATCTCAAGAGGAGGCCCTCTCAACAGGAACGGCGAGAGGAACTCCAGGGTCGTGCCACCATTCCAAGAGTACCCCAGATATCTCATTCCATTCCAGAGGTACCTCTTTTCCCTTCACCGGCTCGTCTTTCACGCCGAGGATCGACTCACACCAAGGTGGCACGTGGCACAGCCCTGTGGGAAAGCCCCGTGGGAAAGCGTCGAGGGACAGCCTCGAGGGAAAGCCACAGATCCCTTGATCCACGTGACAGGAAGCGTGACACTACTGCTGCAGCTCGGGAGGAAATCGAACGTGCATGCCCCCACTCGAGACGAAGCCTGACTCCCCTGGGGAGACTCAGAAGCACCCCAAGATCCATGGCAACACTGGAGAGGAATCCTCAGGTTCCTGCCCCGACTCCACACAAGGACTGAGGCCCCGGCATGGACGGGAGAGGAATCCCGAGAGGTCCCCTAGCAACTCGCATGGGGACTGGCCTTTCCTGAGGCCACCAGAGCGGGTCCCTGAGGTCCCCGTCGTAACTCGAGAAGACCTGCCGCAACTCGAGAAAATCCAGGAGGTTCTCCCCTCCAGGCGAGATGAGGCCCATTTCCGCTGAGGCGTCTCGAGGCTGATCACACCTCCCCTCTGGAACTTCGAAAGGGTCCTTCACACCCTTGGTGCAAATCAAGAAGTTCCCCGACCTAGCCATCTCCACTCGAGAGGAATCACGAGGGTCCCGCCCACATCCAGAGGAGCCCCGTTTCCGCCTCGTAGCTCGAGATGAGGGATCCTTTCCCTGCTTCGTCGGGAAAGAGTTCCCGGCGTTCCCGTCCCATCTCAAGAGGAGGCCCTCTCAACCGGAATGGCGAGAGGAACTCCAGGGTCGTGCCACCATTCCAAGAGTCCCCCAGATGTCTCAGTCCATTCCAGAGGAACCTCTTTTCCCTTCACCGGCTCGTCTTTCACGCCGAGGATCGACTCACACCAAGGTGGCACGTGGCACAGCCCTGTGGGAAAGACTCGTGGGAAAGCCTCGAGGGACAGCCTCGAGGGAAAGCCACAGATCCCTTGATCCACGTGACAGGAAGCGTGACACTACTGCTGCAGCTCGGGAGGAAAGCGCACGTGCATGCCCCCACTCGAGACGAGGCCTGACTCCCCTGGGGAGACTCAGAAGCACCCCAAGATCCATGGCAACACTGGAGAGGAATCCTCAGGTTCCGGCCCCGACTCCACACAAGGACTGAGGCCCCGGCATGGACGGGAGAGGAATCCCGAGAGGTCCCCTAGCAACACGCATGGGGACTGGCCTTTCCTGAGGCCACCAGAGCGGGTCCCTGAGGTCCCCGTTGTAACTCGAGAAGACCTGCCGCAACTCGAGAAAATCCAAGAGGTTCTCCCCTCCAGGCGAGATGAGGCCCATTTCCGCTGAGGCGTCTTGAGGCTGATCACACCTCACCTCTGGAACTTCGAAAGGGTCCTTCACACCCTTGGTGCAAATCAAGAAGTTCCCCGACATACCCGTCTCCACTCGAGAGGAATCACGAGGGTCCCGCCCACATCCAGAGGAGCCCCGTTTCCGCCGCATAGCTCTAGATGAGGGATCCTTTCCCTGCTTCTTCGGGAAAGAGTTCCCGGCCTTCCCGTCGCATCTCAAGAGGAGGAACTCTACAGGAACGTCGAGAGGAACTCCAGGGTCGTGCCACCATTTCAAGAGTCCCCCAGATGTCTCAGTCCATTCCAGAGGAACCTCTTTTCCCTTCACCGGCTCGTCTTTCACGCCGAGGATCGACTCACACCAAGGTGGCACGTGGCACAGCCCTGTGGGAAAGCCTCGTGGGAAAGCCTCGAGGGACAGCCTCGAGGGAAAGCCACAGATCCCTTGATCCACGTGACAGGAAGCGTGACACTACTGCTGCAGCTCGGGAGGAAAGCGCACGTGCATGCCCCCACTCGAGACGAGGCCTGACTCCCCTGGGGAGACTCAGAAGCACCCCAAGATCCATGGCAACACTGGAGAGGAATCCTCAGGTTCCGGCCCCGACTCCACACAAGGACTGAGGCCCCGGCATGGACGGGAGAGGAATCCCGAGAGGTCCCCTAGCAACTCGCATGGGGACTGGCCTTTCCTGAGGCCACCAGAGCGGGTCCCTGAGGTCCCCGTCGTAACTCGAGAAGACCTGCCGCAACTCGAGAAAATCCAGGAGGTTCTCCCCTCCAGGCGAGATGAGGCCCATTTCCGCTGAGGCGTCTCGAGGCTGATCACACCTCACCTCTGGAACTTCAAAAGGCTCCTTCACACCCTTGGTGCAAATCAAGAAGTTCCCCGACATACCCGTCTCCACTCGAGAGGAATCACGAGGGTCCCGCCCACATCCAGAGGAGCCCCGTTTCCGCCTCGTAGCTCGAGATGAGGGATCCTTTCCCTGCTTCGTCGGGAAAGAGTTCCCGGCATTCCCGTCGCATCTCAAGAGGAGGCCCTCTCTACAGGAACGGCGAGAGGAACTCCAGGGTCGTGCCACCATTCCAAGAGTACCCCAGATGTCTCAGTCCATTCCAGAGGAACCTCTTTTCCCTTCACCGGCTCGTCTTTCACGCCGAGGATCGACTCACACCAAGGTGGCACGTGGCACAGCCCTGTGGGAAAGCCTCGTGGGAAAGCCTCGAGGGACAGCCTCGAGGGAAAGCCACAGATCCCTTGATCCACGTGACAGGAAGCGTGACACTACTGCTGCAGCTCGGGAGGAAAGCGCACGTGCATGCCCCCACTCGAGACGAGGCCTGACTCCCCTGGGGAGACTCAGAAGCACCCCAAGATCCATGGCAACACTGGAGAGGAATCCTCAGGTTCCGGCCCCGACTCCACACAAGGACTGAGGCCCCGGCATGGACGGGAGAGGAATCCCGAGAGGTCCCCTAGCAACTCGCATGGGGACTGGCCTTTCCTGAGGCCACCAGAGCGGGTCCCTGAGGTCCCCGTTGTAACTCGAGAAGACCTGCCGCAACTCGAGAAAATCCAGGAGGTCCTCCCCTCCAGGCGAGATGAGGCCCATTTCCGCTGAGGCGTCTCGAGGCTGATCACACCTCACCTCTGGAACTTCGAAAGGGTCCTTCACACCCTTGGTGCAAATCAAGAAGTTCCCCTACCTAGCCGTCTCCACTCGAGAGGAATCACGAGAGTCCCGCCCACATCCAGAGGAGCCCCGTTTCCGCCTCATAGCTCTAGATGAGGGATCCTTTCCCTGCTTCGTCGGGAAAGAGTTCCCGGCCTTCCCGTCGCATCTCAAGAGGAGGAACTCTACAGGAACGTCGAGAGGAACTCCAGGGTCGTGCCACCATTTCAAGAGTCCCCCAGATGTCTCAGTCCATTCCAGAGGAACCTCTTTTCCCTTCACCGGCTCGTCTTTCACGCCGAGGATCGACTCACACCAAGGTGGCACGTGGCACAGCCCTGTGGGAAAGCCTCGTGGGAAAGCCTCGAGGGACAGCCTCGAGGGAAAGCCACAGATCCCTTGATCCACGTGACAGGAAGCGTGACACTACTGCTGCAGCTCGGGAGGAAAGCGCACGTGCATGCCCCCACTCGAGACGAGGCCTGACTCCCCTGGGGAGACTCAGAAGCACCCCAAGATCCATGGCAACACTGGAGAGGAATCCTCAGGTTCCGGCCCCGACTCCACACAAGGACTGAGGCCCCGGCATGGACGGGAGAGGAATCCCGAGAGGTCCCCTAGCAACTCGCATGGGGACTGGCCTTTCCTGAGGCCACCAGAGCGGGTCCCTGAGGTCCCCGTCGTAACTCGAGAAGACCTGCCGCAACTCGAGAAAATCCAGGAGGTTCTCCCCTCCAGGCGAGATGAGGCCCATTTCCGCTGAGGCGTCTCGAGGCTGATCACACCTCACCTCTGGAACTTCAAAAGGCTCCTTCACACCCTTGGTGCAAATCAAGAAGTTCCCCGACATACCCGTCTCCACTCGAGAGGAATCACGAGGGTCCCGCCCACATCCAGAGGAGCCCCGTTTCCGCCTCGTAGCTCGAGATGAGGGATCCTTTCCCTGCTTCGTCGGGAAAGAGTTCCCGGCATTCCCGTCGCATCTCAAGAGGAGGCCCTCTCTACAGGAACGGCGAGAGGAACTCCAGGGTCGTGCCACCATTCCAAGAGTCCCCCAGATGTCTCAGTCCATTCCAGAGGAACCTCTTTTCCCTTCACCGGCTCGTCTTTCACGCCGAGGATCGACTCACACCAAGGTGGCACGTGGCACAGCCCTGTGGGAAAGCCTCGTGGGAAAGCCTCGAGGGACAGCCTCGAGGGAAAGCCACAGATCCCTTGATCCACGTGACAGGAAGCGTGACACTACTGCTGCAGCTCGGGAGGAAAGCGCACGTGCATGCCCCCACTCGAGACGAGGCCTGACTCCCCTGGGGAGACTCAGAAGCACCCCAAGATCCATGGCAACACTGGAGAGGAATCCTCAGGTTCCGGCCCCGACTCCACACAAGGACTGAGGCCCCGGCATGGACGGGAGAGGAATCCCGAGAGGTCCCCTAGCAACTCGCATGGGGACTGGCCTTTCCTGAGGCCACCAGAGCGGGTCCCTGAGGTCCCCGTTGTAACTCGAGAAGACCTGCCGCAACTCGAGAAAATCCAGGAGGTCCTCCCCTCCAGGCGAGATGAGGCCCATTTCCGCTGAGGCGTCTCGAGGCTGATCACACCTCACCTCTGGAACTTCGAAAGGGTCCTTCACACCCTTGGTGCAAATCAAGAAGTTCCCCGACCTAGCCGTCTCCACTCGAGAGGAATCACGAGGGTCCCGCCCACATCCAGAGGAGCCCCGTTTCCGCCTCGTAGCTCGAGATGAGGGATCCTTTCCCTGCTTCGTCGGGAAAGAGTTCCCGGCCTTCCCGTCGCATCTCAAGAGGAGGCCCTCCCAACAGGAACGGCGAGAGGAACTCCAGGGTCGTGCCACCATTCCAAGAGTCCCCCAGATGTCTCAGTCCATTCCAGAGGAACCTCTTTTCCCTTCACCGGCTCGTCTTTCACGCCGAGGATCGACTCACACCAAGGTGGCACGTGGCACAGCCCTGTGGGAAAGCCTCGTGGGAAAGCCTCGAGGGACAGCCTCGAGGGAAAGCCACAGATCCCTTGATCCACGTGACAGGAAGCGTGACACTACTGCTGCAGCTCGGGAGGAAATCGCACGTGCATGCCCCCACTCGAGACGAGGCCTGACTCCCCTGGGGAGACTCAGAAGCACCCCAAGATCCATGGCAACACTGGAGAGGAATCCTCAGGTTCCGGCCCCGACTCCACACAAGGACTGAGGCCCCGGCATGGACGGGAGAGGAATCCCGAGAGGTCCCCTAGCAACTCGCATGGGGACTGGCCTTTCCTGAGGCCACCAGAGCGGGTCCCTGAGGTCCCCGTTGTAACTCGAGAAGACCTGCCGCAACTGGAGAAAATCTACGATGTTCTCCCCTCCAGGCGAGATGAGGCCCATTTCCGCTGAGGCGTCTCGAGGCTGATCACACCTCACCTCTGGAACTTCGAAAGGCTCCTTCACACCCTTGGTGCAAATCAAGAAGTTCCCCGACATACCCGTCTCCACTCGAGAGGAATCACGAGGGTCCCGCCCACATCCAGAGGAGCCCCGTTTCCGCCTCGTAGCTCGAGATGAGGGATCCTTTCCCTGCTTCGTCGGGAAAGAGTCCCCGGCGTTCCCACGCATCTCAAGAGGAGGCCCTCTCAACAGGAACGGCGAGAGGAACTCCAGGGTCGTGCCACCATTCCAAGAGTCCCCCAGATGTCTCAGTCCATTCCAGAGGAACCTCTTTTCCCTTCATCGGCTCGTCTTTCACGCCGAGGATCGACTCACACCAAGGTGGCACGTGGCACAGCCCTGTGGGAAAGCCTCGTATGAAAGCCTCGAGGGACAGCCTCGAGGGAAAGCCACAGATCCCTTGATCCACGTGACAGGAAGCGTGACACTACTGCTGCAGCTCGGGAGGAAAGCGCACGTGCATGCCCCCATTCGAGACGAGGCCTGACTCCCCTGGGGAGACTCAGAAGCACCCCAAGATCCATGGCAACACTGGAGAGGAATCCTCAGGTTCCGGCCCCGACTCCACACAAGGACTGAGGCCCCGGCATGGACGGGAGAGGAATCCCGAGAGGTCCCCTAGCAACTCGCATGGGGACTGGCCTTTCCTGAGGCCACCAGAGCGGGTCCCTGAGGTCCCCGTTGTAACTCGAGAAGACCTGCCGCAACTGGAGAAAATCCAGGAGGTTCTCCCCTCCAGGCGAGATGAGGCCCATTTCCGCTGAGGCGTCTCGAGGCTGATCACACCTCACCTCTGGAACTTCGAAAGGCTCCTTCACACCCTTGGTGCAAATCAAGAAGTTCCCCGACATACCCGTCTCCACTCGAGAGTAATCACGAGGGTCCCGCCCACATCCAGAGGAGCCCCGTTTCCGCCTCGTAGCTCGAGATGAGGGATCCTTTCCCTGCTTCGTCGGGAAAGAGTTCCCAGCGTTCCCGTCGCATCTCAAGAGGAGGCCCTCTCAACAGGAACGGCGAGAGGAACTCCAGGGTCGTGCCACCATTCCAAGAGTCCCCCAGATGTCTCAGTCCATTCCAGAGGAACCTCTTTTCCCTTCACCGGCTCGTCTTTCACGCCGAGGATCGACTCACACCAGGGTGGCACGTGGCACAGCCCTGTGGGAAAGCCTCGTGGGAAAGCCTCGAGGGACAGCCTCGAGGGAAAGCCACAGATCCCTTGATCCACGTGACAGGAAGCGTGACACTACTGCTGCAGCTCAGGAGGAAAGCGCACGTGCATGCCCCCACTCGAGACGAGGCCTGACTCCCCTGGGGAGACTCAGAAGCACCCCAAGATCCATGGCAACACTGGAGAGGAATCCTCAGGTTCCGGCCCCGACTCCACACAAGGACTGAGGCCCCGGCATGGATGGGAGAGGAATCCCGAGAGGTCCCCTAGCAACTCGCATGGGGACTGGCCTTTCCTGAGGCCACGAGAGCGGGTCCCTGAGGTCCCCGTCGTAACTCGAGAAAACCTGCCGCAACTCGAGAAAATCCAGGAGGTTCTCCCCTCCAGGCGAGATGAGGCCCATTTCCGCTGAGGCGTCTCGAGGCTGATCACACCTCACCTCTGGAACTTCGAAAGGGTCCTTCACAACCTTGGTGCAAATCAAGAAGTTCCCCGACATACCCGTTTCCACTCGAGAGGAATCACGAGGGTCCCGCCCACATCCAGAGGAGCCCCGTTTCCGCCTCGTAGCTCGAGATGAGGGATCCTTTCCCTGCTTCGTCGGGAAAGAGTTCCCGGCGTTCCCGTCGCATCTCAAGAGGAGGCCCTCTGAACGGGAATGGCGAGAGGAACTCCAGGGTCGTGCCACCATTCCAAGAGTCCCCCAGATGTCTCAGTCCATTCCAGAGGAACCTCTTTTCCCTTCACCGGCTCGTCTTTCACGCCGAGGATCGACTCACACCAAGGTGGCACGTGGCACAGCCCTGTGGGAAAGCCTCGAGGGACAGCCTGGAGGGAAAGCCACAGATCCCTTGATCCACGTGACAGGAAGCGTGACACTACTGCTGCAGCTCGGGAGGAAACCGCACGTGCATGCCCCCACTCGAGACGAGGCCTGACTCCCCTGGGGAGACTCAGAAGCACCCCAAGATCCATGGCAACACTGGAGAGGAATCCTCAGGTTCCGGCCCCGACTCCACACAAGGACTGAGGCCCCGGCATGGTCGGGAGAGGAATCCCGAGAGGTCCCCTAGCAACTCGCATGGGGACTGGCCTTTCCTGAGGCCACCAGAGCGGGTCCCTGAGGTCCCCGTCGTAACTCGAGAAGACCTGCCGCAACTCGAGAAAATCCAGGAGGTTCTCCCCTCCAGGCGAGATGAGGCCCATTTCCGCTGAGGCGTCTCGAGGCTGATCACACCTCCCCTCTGGAACTTCGAAAGGGTCCTTCACACCCTTGGTGCAAATCAAGAAGTTCCCCGACCTAGCCGTCTCCACTCGAGAGGAATCACGAGGGTCCCGCCCACATCCAGAGGAGCCCCGTTTCCGCCTCGTAGCTCGAGATGAGGGATCCTTTCCCTGCTTCGTCGGGAAAGAGTTCCCGGCCTTCCCGTCGCATCTCAAGAGGAGGCCCTCCCAACAGGAACGGCGAGAGGAACTCCAGGGTAGTGCCACCATTCCAAGAGTCCCCCAGATGTCTCAGTCCATTCCAGAGGAACCTCTTTTCCCTTCACCGGCTCGTCTTTCACGCCGAGGATCGACTCACACCAAGGTGGCACGTGGCACAGCCCTGTGGGAAAGCCTCGTGGGAAAGCCTCGAGGGACAGCCTCGAGGGAAAGCCACAGATCCCTTGATCCACGTGACAGGAAGCGTGACACTACTGCTGCAGCTCGGGAGGAAAGCGCACGTGCATGCCCCCACTCGAGACGAGGCCTGACTCCCCTGGGGAGACTCAGAAACACCCCAAGATCCATGGCAACACTGGAGAGGAATCCTCAGGTTCCGGCCCCGACTCCACACAAGGACTGAGGCCCCGGCATGGACGGGAGAGGAATCCCGAGAGGTCCCCTAGCAACTCGCATGGGGACTGGCCTTTCCTGAGGCCACCAGAGCGGGTCCCTGAGGTCCCCGTTGTAACTCGAGAAGACCTGCCGCAACTGGAGAAAATCTACGAGGTTCTCCCCTCCAGGCGAGATGAGGCCCATTTCCGCTGAGGCGTCTCGAGGCTGATCACACCTCACCTCTGGAACTTCGAAAGGATCCTTCACACCATTGGTGCAAATCAAGAAGTTCCCCGACATACCCGTCTCCACTCGAGAGGAATCACGAGGGTCCCGCCCACATCCAGAGGAGCCCCGTTTCCGCCTCGTAGCTCGAGATGAGGGATCCTTTCCCTGCTTCGTCGGGAAAGAGTTCCCGGCCTTCCCGTCGCATCTCAAGAGGAGGAACTCTACAGGAACGTCGAGAGGAACTCCAGGGTCGTGCCACCATTTCAAGAGTCCCCCAGATGTCTCAGTCCATTCCAGAGGAACCTCTTTTCCCTTCACCGGCTCGTCTTTCACGCCGAGGATCGACTCACACCAAGGTGGCACGTGGCACAGCCCTGTGGGAAAGCCTCGTGGGAAAGCCTCGAGGGACAGCCTCGAGGGAATGCCACAGATCCCTTGATCCACGTGACATTAAGCGTGACACTACTGCTGCAGCTCGGGAGGAAAGCGCACGTGCATGCCCCCAATCGAGACGAGGCCTGACTCCCCTGGGGAGACTCAGAAGCACCCGAAGATCCATGGCAACACTGGAGAGGAATCCTCAGGTTCCGGCCCCGACTCCACACAAGGACTGAGGCCCCGGCATGGACGGGAGAGGAATCCAGAGAGGTCCCCTAGCAACTCGCATGGGGACTGGCCTTTCCTGAGGCCACCAGAGCGGGTCCCTGAGGTCCCCGTCGTAACTCGAGAAGACCTGCCGCAACTCGAGAAAATCCAGGAGGTTCTCCCCTCCAGGCGAGATGAGGCCCATTTCCGCTGAGGCGTCTCGAGGCTGATCACACCTCAACTCTGGAACTTCGAAAGGGTCCTTCACAACCTTGGTGCAAATCAAGAAGTTCCCCGACATACCCGTCTCCACTCGAGAGGAATCACGAGGGTCCCGCCCACATCCAGAGGAGCCCCGTTTCCGCCTCGTAGCTCGAGATGAGGGATCCTTTCCCTGCTTCGTCGGGAAAGAGTTCCCGGCGTTCCCGTCGCATCTCAAGAGGAGCCCCTCTCAACAGGAACGGCGAGAGGAACTCCAGGGTCGTGCCACCATTTCAAGAGTCCCCCAGATGTCTCAGTCCATTCCAGAGGAACCTCTTTTCCCTTCACCGGCTCGTCTTTCACGCCGAGGATCGACTCACACCAAGGTGGCACGTGGCACAGCCCTGTGGGAAAGCCTCGTGGGAAAGCCTCGAGGGACAGCCTCGAGGGAAAGCCACAGATCCCTTGATCCACGTGACAGGAAGCGTGACACTACTGCTGCAGCTCGGGAGGAAAGCGCACGTGCATGCCCCCACTCGAGACGAGGCCTGACTCCCCTGGGGAGACTCAGAAGCACCCCAAGATCCATGGCAACACTGGAGAGGAATCCTCAGGTTCCGGCCCCGACTCCACACAAGGACTGAGGCCCCGGCATGGACGGGAGAGGAATCCAGAGAGGTCCCCTAGCAACTCGCATGGGGACTGGCCTTTCCTGAGGCCACCAGAGCGGGTCCCTGAGGTCCCCGTCGTAACTCGAGAAGACCTGCCGCAACTCGAGAAAATCCAGGAGGTTTTCCCCTCCAGGCGAGATGAGGCCCATTTCCGCTGAGGTGTCTCGAGGCTGATCACACCTCCCCTCTGGAACTTCGAAAGGGTCCTTCACACCCTTGGTGCAAATCAAGAAGTTCCCCGACATACCCGTCTCCACTCGAGAGGAATCACGAGGGTCCCGCCCACATCCAGAGGAGCCCCGTTTCCGCCTCGTAGCTCGAGATGAGGGATCCTTTCCCTGCTTCGTCGGGAAAGAGTTCCCGGCGTTCCCGTCGCATCTCAAGAGGAGGCCCTCTCAACAGGAACGGCGAGAGGAACTCCAGGGTCGTGCCACCATTCCAAGAGTCCCCCAGATGTCTCAGTCCATTCCAGAGGAACCTCTTTTCCCTTCACCGGCTCGTCTTTCACGCCGAGGATCGACTCACACCAAGGTGGCACGTGGCACAGCCCTGTGGGAAAGCCTCGTGGGAAAGCCTCGAGGGACAGCCTCGAGGGAAAGCCACAGATCCCTTGATCCACGTGACAGGAAGCGTGACACTACTGCTGCAGCTCGGGAGGAAAGCGCACGTGCATGCCCCCACTCGAGACGAGGCCTGACTCCCCTGGGGAGACTCAGAAGCACCCCAAGATCCATGGCAACACTGGAGAGGAATCCTCAGGTTCCGGCCCCGACTCCACACAAGGACTGAGGCCCCGGCATGGACGGGAGAGGAATCCCGAGAGGTCCCCTAGCAACTCGCATGGGGACTGGCCTTTCTGAGGCCACCAGAGCGGGTCCCTGAGGTCCCCGTCGTAACTCGAGAAGACCTGCCGCAACTCGAGAAAATCCAGGAGGTTCTCCCCTCCAGGCGAGATGAGGCCCATTTCCGCTGAGGCGTCTCGAGGCTGATCACACCTCCCCTCTGGAACTTCGAAAGGGTCCTTCACACCCTTGGTGCAAATCAAGAAGTTCCCCGACATTCCCGTCTCCACTCGAGAGGAATCACGAGGGTCCCGCCCACATCCAGAGGAGCCCCGTTTCCACCTCGTAGCTCGAGATGAGGGATCCTTTCCCTGCTTCGTCGGGAAAGAGTTCCCGGCGTTCCCGTCGCATCTCAAGAGGAGGCCCTCTCAACAGGAACGGCGAGAGGAACTCCAGGGTCGTGCCACCATTCCAAGAGTACCCCAGATATCTCATTCCATTCCAGAGGTACCTCTTTTCCCTTCACCGGCTCGTCTTTCACGCCGAGGATCGACTCACACCAAGGTGGCACGTGGCACAGCCCTGTGGGAAAGCCCCGTGGGAAAGCCTCGAGGGACAGCCTCGAGGGAAAGCCACAGATCCCTTGATCCACGTGACAGGAAGCGTGACAATACTGCTGCAGCTCGGGAGGAAAGCGCACGTGCATGCCCCCACTCGAGACGAGGCCTGACTCCCCTGGGGAGACTCAGAAGCACCCCAAGATCCATGGCAACACTGGAGAGGAATCCTCAGGTCCGGCCCCGACTCCACACAAGGACTGAGGCCCCGGCATGGACGGGAGAGGAATTCCGAGAGGTCCCCTAGCAACTCGCATGGGGACTGGCCTTTCCTGAGGCCACCAGAGCGGGTCCCTGAGGTCCCCGTCGTAACTCGAGAAGACCTGCCGCAACTCGAGAAAATCCAGGAGGTTCTCCCCTCCAGGCGAGATGAGGCCCATTTCCGCTGAGGCGTCTCGAGGCTGATCACACCTCCCCTCTGGAACTTCGAAAGGGTCCTTCACACCCTTGGTGCAAATCAAGAAGTTCCCCGACATACCCGACTCCACTCGAGAGGAATCACGAGGGTCCCGCCCACATCCAGAGGAGCCCCGTTTCCGCCTCGTAGCTCGAGATGAGGGATCCTTTCCCTGCTTCGTCGGGAAAGAGTTCCCGGCGTTCCCGTCGCATCTCAAGAGGAGCCCCTCTCAACAGGAACGGCGAGAGGAACTCCAGGGTCGTGCCACCATTTCAAGAGTCCCCCAGATGTCTCAGTCCATTCCAGAGGAACCTCTTTTCCCTTCACCGGCTCGTCTTTCACGCCGAGGATCGACTCACACCAAGGTGGCACGTGGCACAGCCCTGTGGGAAAGCCTCGTGGGAAAGCCTCGAGGGACAGCCTCGAGGGAAAGCCACAGATCCCTTGATCCACGTGACAGGAAGCGTGACACTACTGCTGCAGCTCGGGAGGAAAGCGCACGTGCATGCCCCCACTCGAGACGAGGCCTGACTCCCCTGGGGAGACTCAGAAGCACCCCAAGATCCATGGCAACACTGGAGAGGAATCCTCAGGTTCCGGCCCCGACTCCACACAAGGACTGAGGCCCCGGCATGGACGGGAGAGGAATCCAGAGAGGTCCCCTAGCAACTCGCATGGGGACTGGCCTTTCCTGAGGCCACCAGAGCGGGTCCCTGAGGTCCCCGTCGTAACTCGAGAAGACCTGCCGCAACTCGAGAAAATCCAGGAGGTTTTCCCCTCCAGGCGAGATGAGGCCCATTTCCGCTGAGGTGTCTCGAGGCTGATCACACCTCCCCTCTGGAACTTCGAAAGGGTCCTTCACACCCTTGGTGCAAATCAAGAAGTTCCCCGACATACCCGTCTCCACTCGAGAGGAATCACGAGGGTCCCGCCCACATCCAGAGGAGCCCCGTTTCCGCCTCGTAGCTCGAGATGAGGGATCCTTTCCCTGCTTCGTCGGGAAAGAGTTCCCGGCGTTCCCGTCGCATCTCAAGAGGAGGCCCTCTCAACAGGAACGGCGAGAGGAACTCCAGGGTCGTGCCACCATTCCAAGAGTCCCCCAGATGTCTCAGTCCATTCCAGAGGAACCTCTTTTCCCTTCACCGGCTCGTCTTTCACGCCGAGGATCGACTCACACCAAGGTGGCACGTGGCACAGCCCTGTGGGAAAGCCTCGTGGGAAAGCCTCGAGGGACAGCCTCGAGGGAAAGCCACAGATCCCTTGATCCACGTGACAGGAAGCGTGACACTACTGCTGCAGCTCGGGAGGAAAGCGCACGTGCATGCCCCCACTCGAGACGAGGCCTGACTCCCCTGGGGAGACTCAGAAGCACCCCAAGATCCATGGCAACACTGGAGAGGAATCCTCAGGTTCCGGCCCCGACTCCACACAAGGACTGAGGCCCCGGCATGGACGGGAGAGGAATCCCGAGAGGTCCCCTAGCAACTCGCATGGGGACTGGCCTTTCTGAGGCCACCAGAGCGGGTCCCTGAGGTCCCCGTCGTAACTCGAGAAGACCTGCCGCAACTCGAGAAAATCCAGGAGGTTCTCCCCTCCAGGCGAGATGAGGCCCATTTCCGCTGAGGCGTCTCGAGGCTGATCACACCTCCCCTCTGGAACTTCGAAAGGGTCCTTCACACCCTTGGTGCAAATCAAGAAGTTCCCCGACATTCCCGTCTCCACTCGAGAGGAATCACGAGGGTCCCGCCCACATCCAGAGGAGCCCCGTTTCCACCTCGTAGCTCGAGATGAGGGATCCTTTCCCTGCTTCGTCGGGAAAGAGTTCCCGGCGTTCCCGTCGCATCTCAAGAGGAGGCCCTCTCAACAGGAACGGCGAGAGGAACTCCAGGGTCGTGCCACCATTCCAAGAGTACCCCAGATATCTCATTCCATTCCAGAGGTACCTCTTTTCCCTTCACCGGCTCGTCTTTCACGCCGAGGATCGACTCACACCAAGGTGGCACGTGGCACAGCCCTGTGGGAAAGCCCCGTGGGAAAGCCTCGAGGGACAGCCTCGAGGGAAAGCCACAGATCCCTTGATCCACGTGACAGGAAGCGTGACAATACTGCTGCAGCTCGGGAGGAAAGCGCACGTGCATGCCCCCACTCGAGACGAGGCCTGACTCCCCTGGGGAGACTCAGAAGCACCCCAAGATCCATGGCAACACTGGAGAGGAATCCTCAGGTCCGGCCCCGACTCCACACAAGGACTGAGGCCCCGGCATGGACGGGAGAGGAATTCCGAGAGGTCCCCTAGCAACTCGCATGGGGACTGGCCTTTCCTGAGGCCACCAGAGCGGGTCCCTGAGGTCCCCGTCGTAACTCGAGAAGACCTGCCGCAACTCGAGAAAATCCAGGAGGTTCTCCCCTCCAGGCGAGATGAGGCCCATTTCCGCTGAGGCGTCTCGAGGCTGATCACACCTCCCCTCTGGAACTTCGAAAGGGTCCTTCACACCCTTGGTGCAAATCAAGAAGTTCCCCGACATACCCGACTCCACTCGAGAGGAATCACGAGGGTCCCGCCCACATCCAGAGGAGCCCCGTTTCCGCCTCGTAGCTCGAGATGATGGATCCTTTCCCTGCTTCGTCGGGAAAGAGTTCCCGGCGTTCCTGTCGCATCTCAAGAGGATGCCCTCTCAACAGGAACGGCGAGAGGAACTCCAGGGTCGTGCCACCATTCCAAGAGTCCCCCAGATGTCTCAGTCCATTCCAGAGGAACCTCTTTTCCCTTCACCGGCTCGTCTTTCACGCCGAGGATCGACTCACACCAAGGTGGCACGTGGCACAGCCCTGTGGGAAAGCCTCGTGGGAAAGCCTCGAGGGACAGCCTGGAGGGAAAGCCACAGATCCCTTGATCCACGTGACAGGAAGCGTGACACTACTGCTGCAGCTCGGGAGGAAAGCGCACGTGCATGCCCCCACTCGAGACGAGGCCTGACTCCCCTGGGGAGACTCAGAAGCACCCCAAGATCCATGGCAACACTGGAGAGGAATCCTCAGGTTCCGGCCCCGACTCCACACAAGGACTGAGGCCCCGGCATGGACGGGAGAGGAATCCCGAGAGGTCCCCTAGCAACTCGCATGGGGACTGGCCTTTCCTGAGGCCACCAGAGCGGGTCCCTGAGGTCCCCGTCGTAACTCGAGAAGACCTGCCGCAACTCGAGAAAATCCAGGAGGTTCTCCCCTCCAGGCGAGATGAGGCCCATTTCCGCTGAGGCGTCTCGAGGCTGATCACACCTCACCTCTGGAACTTCGAAAGGCTCCTTCACACCCTTGGTGCAAATCAAGAAGTTCCCCGACATACCCGTCTCCACTCGAGAGGAATCACGAGGGTCCCGCCCACATCCAGAGGAGCCCCGTTTCCGCCTCGTAGCTCGAGATGAGGGATCCTTTCCCTGCTTCGTCGGGAAAGAATTCCCGGCGTTCCCGTCGCATCTCAAGAGGAGGCCCTCTCAACAGGAACGGCGAGAGGAACTCCAGGGTCGTGCCACCATTCCAAGAGTCCCCCAGATGTCTCAGTCCATTCCAGAGGAACCTCTTTTCCCTTCACCGGCTCGTCTTTCACGCCGAGGATCGACTCACACCAAGGTGGCACGTGGCACAGCCCTGTGGGAAAGCCTCGTGGGAAAGCCTCGAGGGACAGCCTCGAGGGAAAGCCACAGATCCTTTGATCCACGTGACAGGAAGCGTGACACTACTGCTGCATCTCGGGAGGAAAGCGCACGTGCATGCCCCCACTCGAGACGAGGCCTGACTCCCCTGGGGAGACTCAGAAGCACCCCAAGATCCATGGCAACACTGGAGAGGAATCCTCAGGTTCCGGCCCCGACTCCACACAAGGACTGAGGCCCCGGCATGGACGGGAGAGGAATCCCGAGAGGTCCCCTAGCAACTCGCATGGGGACTGGCCTTTCCTGAGGCCACCAGAGCGGGTCCCTGAGGTCCCCGTCGTAACTCGAGAAGACGTGCCGCAACTCGAGAAAATCCAGGAGGTTCTCCCCTCCAGGCGAGATGAGGCCCATTTCTGCTGAGGCGTCTCGAGGCTGATCACACCTCACCTCTGGAACTTCGAAAGGGTCCTTCACACCCTTGGTGCAAATCAAGAAGTTCCCCGACCTACCCGT
Organism: Budorcas taxicolor; assembly: GCF_023091745.1. Classification (NCBI taxonomy): domain Eukaryota; kingdom Metazoa; phylum Chordata; class Mammalia; order Artiodactyla; family Bovidae; genus Budorcas; species Budorcas taxicolor. The sequence continues at coordinate 89,013 of NW_026291688.1, forward strand.
CTCCACTCGAGAGGAATCACGAGAGTCCCGCCCACATCCAGAGGAGCCCCGTTTCCGCCTCGTAGCTCGAGATGAGGGATCCTTTCCCTGCTTCGTCGGGAAAGATTTCCCGGCGTTCCCGTCGCATCTCAAGAGGAGGCCCTCTCAACAGGAACGGCGAGAGGTACTCCAGGGTCGTGCCACCATTCCAAGAGTCCCCCAGATGTCTCAGTCCATTCCAGAGGAACCTCTTTTCCCTTCACCGGCTCGTCTTTCACGCCGAGGATCGACTCACACCAAGGTGGCACGTGGCACAGCCCTGTGGGAAAGCCTCGTGGGAAAGCCTCGAGGGACAGCCTCGAGGGAAAGCCACAGATCCCTTGATCCACGTGACAGGAAGCGTGACACTACTGCTGCAGCTCGGGAGGAAAGCGCACGTGCATGCCCCCACTCGAGACGAGGCCTGACTCCCCTGGGGAGACTCAGAAGCACCCCAAGATCCATGGCAACACTGGAGAGGAATCCTCAGGTCCGGCCCCGACTCCACACAAGGACTGAGGCCCCGGCATGGACGGGAGAGGAATCCCGAGAGGTCCCCTAGCAACTCGCATGGGGACTGGCCTTTCCTGAGGCCACCAGAGCGGGTCCCTCAGGTCCCCGTCGTAACTCGAGAACACCTGCCGCAACTGGAGAAAATCCAGGAGGTTCTCCCCTCCAGGCGAGATGAGGCCCATTTCCGCTGAGGCGTCTCGAGGCTGATCACACCTCCCCTCTGGAACTTCGAAAGGGTCCTTCACACCCTTGGTGCAAATCAAGAAGTTCCCCGACATACCCGACTCCACTCGAGAGGAATCACGAGGGTCCCGCCCACATCCAGAGGAGCCCCGTTTCCGCCTCGTAGCTCGAGATGAGGGATCCTTTCCCTGCTTCGTCGGGAAAGATTTCCCGGCGTTCCCGTCGCATCTCAAGAGGAGGCCCTCTCAACAGGAACGGCGAGAGGTACTCCAGGGTCGTGCCACCATTCCAAGAGTCCCCCAGATGTCTCAGTCCATTCCAGAGGAACCTCTTTTCCGTTCACCGGTTCGTCTTTCACGCCGAGGATCGACTCACACCAAGGTGGCACGTGGCACAGCCCTGTGGGAAAGCCTCGTGGGAAAGCCTCGAGGGACAGCCTCGAGTGAAAGCCACAGATCCCTTGATCCACGTGACAGGAAGCGTGACACTACTGCTGCAGCTCGGGAGGAAAGCACACGTGCATGCCCCCACTCGAGACGAGGCCTGACTCCCCTGGGGAGACTCAGAAGCACCCCAAGATCCATGGCAACACGGAAGAGGAATCCTCAGGTTCCGGCCCCGATTCCACACAAGGACTGAGGCCCCGGCATGGACGGGAGAGGTATCCAGAGAGGTCCCCTAGCAACTCGCATGGGGACTGGCCTTTCCTGAGGCCACCAGAGCGGGTCCCTGAGGTCCCCGTCGTAACTCGAGAAGACCTGCCGCAACTCGAGAAAATCCAGGAGGTTCTCCCCTCCAGGCGAGATGAGGCCCATTTCCGCTGAGGCGTCTCGAGGCTGATCACACCTCCCCTCTGGAACTTCGAAAGGGTCCTTCACACCCTTGGTGCAAATCAACAAGTTCCCCGACATACGCGTCTCCACTCGAGAGGAATCACGAGGGTCCCGCCCACATCCAGAGGAGCCCCGTTTCCGCCTCGTAGCTCGAGATGAGGGATCCTTTCCCTGCTTCGTCGGGAAAGAGTTCCCGGCGTTCCCGTCGCATCTCAAGAGGAGGCCCTCTCAACAGGAACGGCGAGAGGAACTCCAGGGTCGTGCCACCATTCCAAGAGTCCCCCAGATGTCTCAGTCCATTCCAGAGGAACCTCTTTTCCCTTCACCGGTTCGTCTTTCACGCCGAGGATCGACTCACACCAAGGTGGCACGTGGCACAGCCCTGTGGGAAAGCCTCGTGGGAAAGCCTCGAGGGACAGCCTCGAGGGAAAGCCACAGATCCCTTGATCCACGTGACAGGAAGCGTGACACTACTGCTGCAGCTCGGGAGGAAAGCGCACGTGTATGCCCCCACTCGAGACGAGGCCTGACTCCCCTGGGGAGACTCAGAAGCACCCCAAGATCCATGGCAACACTGGAGAGGAATCCTCAGGTCCGGCCCCGACTCCACACAAGGACTGAGGCCCCGGCATGGACGGGAGAGGAATCCCGAGAGGTCCCCTAGCAACTCGCATGGGGACTGGCCTTTCCTGAGGCCACCAGAGCGGGTCCCTCAGGTCCCCGTCGTAACTCGAGAAGACCTGCCGCAACTGGAGAAAATCCAGGAGGTTCTCCCCTCCAGGCGAGATGAGGCCCATTTCCGCTGAGGCGTCTCGAGGCTGATCACACCTCCCCTCTGGAACTTCGAAAGGGTCCTTCACACCCTTGGTGCAAATCAAGAAGTTCCCCGACATACCCGACTCCACTCGAGAGGAATCACGAGGGTCCCGCCCACATCCAGAGGAGCCCCGTTTCCGCCTCGTAGCTCGAGATGAGGGATCCTTTCCCTGCTTCGTCGGGAAAGAGTTCCCGGCGTTCCCGTCGCATCTCAAGAGGAGGCCCTCTCAACAGGAACGGCGAGAGGAACTCCAGGGTCGTGCCACCATTCCAAGAGTCCCCCAGATGTCTCAGTCCATTCCAGAGGAACCTCTTTTCCCTTCACCGGCTCGTCTTTCACGCCGAGGATCGACTCACACCAAGGTGGCACGTGGCACAGCCCTGTGGGAAAGCCTCGTGGGAAAGCCTCGAGGGACAGCCTGGAGGGAAAGCCACAGATCCCTTGATCCACGTGACAGGAAGGGTGACACTACTGCTGCATCTCGGGAGGAAAGCGCACGTGCATGCCCCCACTCGAGACGAGGCCTGACTCCCCTGGGGAGACTCAGAAGCACCCCAAGATCCATGGCAACACTGGAGAGGAATCCTCAGGTTCCGGCCCCGACTCCACACAAGGACTGAGGCCCCGGCATGGACGGGAGAGGAATCCCGAGAGGTCCCCTAGCAACTCGCATGGGGACTGGCCTTTCCTGAGGCCACCAGAGCGGGTCCCTCAGGTCCCCGTCGTAACTCGCGAAGACCTGCCGCAACTCGAGATAATCCAGGAGGTTCTCCCCTCCAGGCGAGATGAGGCCCATTTCCGCTGAGGCGTCTCGAGGCTGATCACACCTCCCCTCTGGAACTTCGAAAGGGTCCTTCACACCCTTGGTGCAAATCAAGAAGTTCCCCGACCTAGCCGTCTCCAGTCGAGAGGAATCACGAGGGTCCCGCCCACATCCAGAGGAGCCCCGTTTCCGCCTCGTAGCTCGAGATGAGGGATCCTTTCCCTGCTTCGTCGGGAAAGAGTTCCCGGCGTTCCCGTCGCATCTCAAGAGGAGGCCCTCTCAACAGGAACGGCGAGAGGAACTCCAGGGTCGTGCCACCATTCCAAGAGTCCCCCAGATGTCTCAGTCCATTCCAGAGGAACCTCTTTTCCCTTCACCGGCTCGTCTTTCACGCTGAGGATCGACTCACACCAAGGTGGCACGTGGCACAGCCCTGTGGGAAAGCCTCGTGGGAAAGCCTCGAGGGACAGCCTCGAGGGAAAGCCACAGATCCCTTGATCCACGTGACAGGAAGCGTGACACTACTGCTGCAGCTCGGGAGGAAAGCGCACGTGCATGCCCCCACTCGAGACGAGGCCTGACTCCCCTGGGGAGACTCAGAAGCACCCCAAGATCCATGGCAACACTGGAGAGGAATCCTCAGGTTCCGGCCCCGACTCCACACAAGGACTGAGGCCCCGGCATGGACGGGAGAGGAATCCAGAGAGGTCCCCTAGCAACTCGCATGGGGACTGGCCTTTCCTGAGGCCACCAGAGCGGGTCCCTGAGGTCCCCGTCGTAACTCGAGAAGACCTGCCGCAACTCGAGAAAATCCAGGAGGTTTTCCCCTCCAGGCGAGATGAGGCCTATTTCCGCTGAGGTGTCTCGAGGCTGATCACACCTCCCCTCTGGAACTTCGAAAGGGTCCTTCACACCCTTGGTGCAAATCAAGAAGTTCCCCGACATACCCGTCTCCACTCGAGAGGAATCACGAGGGTCCCGCCCACATCCAGAGGAGCCCCGTTTCCGCCTCGTAGCTCGAGATGAGGGATCCTTTCCCTGCTTCGTCGGGAAAGAGTTCCCGGCGTTCCTGTCGCAACTCAAGAGGAGGCCCTCTCAATCGGAATGGCGAGAGGAACTCCAGGGTCGTGCCACCATTCCAAGAGTCCCCCAGATGTCTCAGTCCATTCCAGAGGAACCTCTTTTCCCTTCACCGGCTCGTCTTTCACGCCGAGGATCGACTCACACCAAGGTGGCACGTGGCACAGCCCTGTGGGAAAGCCTCGTGGGAAAGCCTCGAGGGACAGACTCGAGGGAAAGCCACAGATCCCTTGATCCACGTGACAGGAACCGTGACACTACTGCTGCAGCTCGGGAGGAAAGCGCACGTGCATGCCCCCACTCGAGACGAGGCCTGACTCCCCTGGGGAGACTCAGAAGCACCCCAAGATCCATGGCAACACTGGAGAGGAATCCTCAGGTTCCGGCCCCGACTCCACACAAGGACTGAGGCCCCGGCATGGACGGGAGAGGAATCCCGAGAGGTCCCCTAGCAACTCGCATGGGGACTGGCCTTTCCTGACGCCACCAGAGCGGCTCCCTGAGGTCCCCGTCGTAACTCGAGAAGACCTGCCGCAACTCGAGAAAATCCAGGAGGTTCTCCCCTCCAGGCGAGATGAGGCCCATTTCCGCTGAGGCGACTTGAGGCTGATCACACCTCACCTCTGGAACTTCGAAAGGGTCCTTCAGACCCTTGGTGCAAATCAAGAAGTTCCCCGACCTAGCCGTCTCCACTCGAGAGGAATCACGAGGGTCCCGCCCACATCCAGAGGAGCCCCGTTTCCGCCTCGTAGCTCGAGATGAGGGATCCTTTCCCGGCTTCGTCGGGAAAGAGTTCCCGGCGTTCCCGTCGCATTTCAAGAGGAGGCCCTCTCAACAGGAACGGCGAGAGGAACTCCAGGGTCGTGCCACCATTCCAAAAGTCCCCCAGATGTCTCAGTCCATTCCACAGGAACCTCTTTTCCCTTCACCGGCTCGTCTTTCACGCCGAGGATCGACTCACACCAAGGTGGCACGTGGCACAGCCCTGTGGGAAAGCCTCGTGGGAAAGCCTCGAGGGACAGCCTGGAGGGAAAGCCACATATCCCTTGATCCACGTGACAGGAACCGTGACACTACTGCTGCAGCTCGGGAGGAAAGCGCACGTGCATGCCCCCACTCGAGACGAGGCCTGACTCCCCTGGGGAGACTCAGAAGCACCCCAAGATCCATGGCAACACTGGAGAGGAATCCTCAGGTCCGGCCCCGACTCCACACAAGGACTGAGGCCCCGGCATGGACGGGAGAGGAATCCCGAGAGGTCCCCTAGCAACTCGCATGGGGACTGGCCTTTCCTGAGGCCACCAGATCGGGTCCCTGAGGTCCCCGTCGTAACTCGAGAAGACCTGCCGCAACTCGAGAAAATCCAGGAGGTTCTCCCCTCCAGGCGAGATGAGGCCCATTTCCGCTGAGGCGTCTCGAGGCTGATCACACCTCCCCTCTGGAACTTCGAAAGGGTCCTTCACACCCTTGGTGCAAATCAAGAAGTTCCCCGACATACCCGTCTCCACTCGAGAGGAATCACGAGGGTCCCGCACACATCCAGAGGAGCCCCGTTTCTGCCTCGTAGCTCGAGATGAGGGATCCTTTCCCTGCTTCGTCGGGAAAGAGTTCCCGGCGTTCCCGTCGCATCTCAAGAGGAGGCCCTCTCAACAGGAACGGCGAGAGGAACTCCAGGGTCGTGCCACCATTCCAAGAGTCCCCCAGATGTCTCAGTCCATTCCAGAGGAACCTCTTTTCCCTTCACCGGCTCGTCTTTCACGCCGAGGATCGACTCACACCAAGGTGGCACGTGGCACAGCCCTGTGGGAAAGCCTCGTGGGAAAGCCTCGAGGGACAGCCTCGAGGGAAAGCCACAGATCCCTTGATCCACGTGACAGGAAGCGTGACACTACTGCTGCAGCTCGGGAGGAAAGCGCACGTGCATGCCCCCACTCGAGACGAGGCCTGACTCCCCTGGGGAGACTCAGAAGCACCCCAAGATCCATGGCAACACTGGAGAGAAATCCTCAGGTTCCGGCCCCGACTCCACACAAGGACTGAGGCCCCGGCATGGACGGGAGAGGAATCCCGAGAGGTCCCCTAGCAACTCGCATGGGGACTGGCCTTTCTGAGGCCACCAGAGCGGGTCCCTGAGGTCCCCGTCGTAACTCGAGAAGACCTGCCGCAACTCGAGAAAATCCAGGAGGTTCTCCCCTCCAGGCGAGATGAGGCCCATTTCCGCTGAGGCGTCTCGAGGCTGATCACACCTCCCCTCTGGAACTTCGAAAGGGTCCTTCACAACCTTGGTGCAAATCAAGAAGTTCCCCGACATACCCGTCTCCACTCGAGAGGAATCACGAGGGTCCCGCCCACATCCAGAGGAGCCCCGTTTCCGCCTCGTAGCTCGAGATGAGGGATCCTTTCCCTGCTTCGTCGGGAAAGAGTTCCCGGCGTTCCCGTCGCATCTCAAGAGGAGGCCCTCTCAACCGGAATGGCGAGAGGAACTCCAGGGTCGTGCCACCATTCCAAGAGTCCCCCAGATGTCTCAGTCCATTCCAGAGGAACCTCTTTTCCCTTCACCGGCTCGTCTTTCACGCCGAGGATCGACTCACACCAAGGTGGCACGTGGCACAGCCCTGTGGGAAAGACTCGTGGGAAAGCCTCGAGGGACAGCCTCGAGGGAAAGCACAGATCCCTTGATCCACGTGACAGGAAGCGTGACACTACTGCTGCAGCTCGGGAGGAAAGCGCACGTGCATGCCCCCACTCGAGACGAGGCCTGACTCCCCTGGGGAGACTCAGAAGCACCCCAAGATCCATGGCAACACTGGAGAGGAATCCTCAGGTTCCGGCCCCGACTCCACACAAGGACTGAGGCCCCGGCATGGACGGGAGAGGAATCCCGAGAGGTCCCCTAGCAACTCGCATGGGGACTGGCCTTTCCTGAGGCCACCAGAGCGGGTCCCTGAGGTCCCCGTCGTAACTCGAGAAGACCTGCCGCAACTCGAGAAAATCCAAGAGGTTCTCCCCTCCAGGCGAGATGAGGCCCGTTTCCGCTAAGGCGTCTCGAGGCTGATCACACCTCTCCTCTGGACCTTCGAAAGGGTCCTTCACACCCTTGGTGCAAATCAAGAAGTTCCCCGACCTAGCCGTCTCCAGTCGAGAGGAATCACGAGGGTCCCGCCCACATCCAGAGGAGCCCCGTTTCCGCCTCGTAGCTCGAGATGAGGGATCCTTTCCCTGCTTCGTCGGGAAAGAGTTCCCGGCGTTCCCGTCGCATCTCAAGAGGAGGCCCTCTCAACAGGAACGGCGAGAGGAACTCCAGGGTCGTGCCACCATTCCAAGAGTCCCCCAGATGTCTCAGTCCATTCCAGAGGAACCTCTTTTCCCTTCACCGGCTCGTCTTTCACGCTGAGGATCGACTCACACCAAGGTGGCACGTGGCACAGCCCTGTGGGAAAGCCTCGTGGGAAAGCCTCGAGGGACAGCCTCGAGGGAAAGCCACAGATCCCTTGATCCACGTGACAGGAAGCGTGACACTACTGCTGCAGCTCGGGAGGAAAGCGCACGTGCATGCCCCCACTCGAGACGAGGCCTGACTCCCCTGGGGAGACTCAGAAGCACCCCAAGATCCATGGCAACACTGGAGAGGAATCCTCAGGTTCCGGCCCCGACTCCACACAAGGACTGAGGCCCCGGCATGGACGGGAGAGGAATCCAGAGAGGTCCCCTAGCAACTCGCATGGGGACTGGCCTTTCCTGAGGCCACCAGAGCGGGTCCCTGAGGTCCCCGTCGTAACTCGAGAAGACCTGCCGCAACTCGAGAAAATCCAGGAGGTTTTCCCCTCCAGGCGAGATGAGGCCTATTTCCGCTGAGGTGTCTCGAGGCTGATCACACCTCCCCTCTGGAACTTCGAAAGGGTCCTTCACACCCTTGGTGCAAATCAAGAAGTTCCCCGACATACCCGTCTCCACTCGAGAGGAATCACGAGGGTCCCGCCCACATCCAGAGGAGCCCCGTTTCCGCCTCGTAGCTCGAGATGAGGGATCCTTTCCCTGCTTCGTCGGGAAAGAGTTCCCGGCGTTCCTGTCGCAACTCAAGAGGAGGCCCTCTCAACCGGAATGGCGAGAGGAACTCCAGGGTCGTGCCACCATTCCAAGAGTCCCCCAGATGTCTCAGTCCATTCCAGAGGAACCTCTTTTCCCTTCACCGGCTCGTCTTTCACGCCGAGGATCGACTCACACCAAGGTGGCACGTGGCACAGCCCTGTGGGAAAGCCTCGTGGGAAAGCCTCGAGGGACAGACTCGAGGGAAAGCCACAGATCCCTTGATCCACGTGACAGGAACCGTGACACTACTGCTGCAGCTCGGGAGGAAAGCGCACGTGCATGCCCCCACTCGAGACGAGGCCTGACTCCCCTGGGGAGACTCAGAAGCACCCCAAGATCCATGGCAACACTGGAGAGGAATCCTCAGGTTCCGGCCCCGACTCCACACAAGGACTGAGGCCCCGGCATGGACGGGAGAGGAATCCCGAGAGGTCCCCTAGCAACTCGCATGGGGACTGGCCTTTCCTGAGGCCACCAGAGCGGCTCCCTGAGGTCCCCGTCGTAACTCGAGAAGACCTGCCGCAACTCGAGAAAATCCAGGAGGTTCTCCCCTCCAGGCGAGATGAGGCCCATTTCCGCTGAGGCGACTTGAGGCTGATCACACCTCACCTCTGGAACTTCGAAAGGGTCCTTCAGACCCTTGGTGCAAATCAAGAAGTTCCCCGACCTAGCCGTCTCCACTCGAGAGGAATCACGAGGGTCCCGCCCACATCCAGAGGAGCCCCGTTTCCGCCTCGTAGCTCGAGATGAGGGATCCTTTCCCGGCTTCGTCGGGAAAGAGTTCCCGGCGTTCCCGTCGCATTTCAAGAGGAGGCCCTCTCAACAGGAACGGCGAGAGGAACTCCAGGGTCGTGCCACCATTCCAAAAGTCCCCCAGATGTCTCAGTCCATTCCACAGGAACCTCTTTTCCCTTCACCGGCTCGTCTTTCACGCCGAGGATCGACTCACACCAAGGTGGCACGTGGCACAGCCCTGTGGGAAAGCCTCGTGGGAAAGCCTCGAGGGACAGCCTGGAGGGAAAGCCACATATCCCTTGATCCACGTGACAGGAAGCGTGACACTACTGCTGCAGCTCGGGAGGAAAGCGCACGTGCATGCCCCCACTCGAGACGAGGCCTGACTCCCCTGGGGAGACTCAGAAGCACCCCAAGATCCATGGCAACACTGGAGAGAAATCCTCAGGTTCCGGCCCCGACTCCACACAAGGACTGAGGCCCCGGCATGGACGGGAGAGGAATCCCGAGAGGTCCCCTAGCAACTCGCATGGGGACTGGCCTTTCTGAGGCCACCAGAGCGGGTCCCTGAGGTCCCCGTCGTAACTCGAGAAGACCTGCCGCAACTCGAGAAAATCCAGGAGGTTCTCCCCTCCAGGCGAGATGAGGCCCATTTCCGCTGAGGCGTCTCGAGGCTGATCACACCTCCCCTCTGGAACTTCGAAAGGGTCCTTCACACCCTTGGTGCAAATCAAGAAGTTCCCCGACCTAGCCGTCTCCACTCGAGAGGAATCACGAGGGTCCCGCCCACATCCAGAGGAGCCCCGTTTCCGCCTCATAGCTCGAGATGAGGGATCCTTTCCCTGCTTCGTCGGGAAAGAGTTCCCGGCGTTCCCGTCGCATCTCAAGAGGAGGCCCTCTCAACAGGAACGGCGAGAGGAACTCCAGGGTCGTGCCACCATTCCAAGAGTACCCCAGATATCTCATTCCATTCCAGAGGTACCTCTTTTCCCTTCACCGGCTCGTCTTTCACGCCGAGGATCGACTCACACCAAGGTGGCACGTGGCACAGCCCTGTGGGAAAGCCCCGTGGGAAAGCGTCGAGGGACAGCCTCGAGGGAAAGCCACAGATCCCTTGATCCACGTGACAGGAAGCGTGACACTACTGCTGCAGCTCGGGAGGAAATCGAACGTGCATGCCCCCACTCGAGACGAGGCCTGACTCCCCTGGGGAGACTCAGAAGCACCCCAAGATCCATGGCAACACTGGAGAGGAATCCTCAGGTTCCTGCCCCGACTCCACACAAGGACTGAGGCCCCGGCATGGACGGGAGAGGAATCCCGAGAGGTCCCCTAGCAACTCGCATGGGGACTGGCCTTTCCTGAGGCCACCAGAGCGGGTCCCTGAGGTCCCCGTCGTAACTCGAGAAGACCTGCCGCAACTCGAGAAAATCCAGGAGGTTCTCCCCTCCAGGCGAGATGAGGCCCATTTCCGCTGAGGCGTCTCGAGGCTGATCACACCTCACCTCTGGAACTTCGAAAGGGTCCTTCACACCCTTGGTGCAAATCAAGAAGTTCCCCGACCTAGCCGTCTCCACTCGAGAGGAATCACGAGGGTCCCGCCCACATCCAGAGGAGCCCCGTTTCCGCCTCGTAGCTCGAGATGAGGGATCCTTTCCCTGCTTCGTCGGGAAAGAGTTCCCGGCGTTCCCGTCGCATCTCAAGAGGAGGCCCTCTCAACAGGAACGGCGAGAGGAACTCCAGGGTCGTGCCACCATTCCAAGAGTCCCCCAGATGTCTCAGTCCATTCCAGAGGAACCTCTTTTCCCTTCACCGGCTCGTCTTTCACGCCGAGGATCGACTCACACCAAGGTGGCACGTGGCACAGCCCTGTGGGAAAGCCTCGTGGGAAAGCCTCGAGGGACAGCCTCGAGGGAAAGCCACAGATCCCTTGATCCACGTGACAGGAAGCGTGACACTACTGCTGCAGCTCGGGAGGAAAGCGCACGTGCATGCCCCCACTCGAGACGAGGCCTGACTCCCCTGGGGAGACTCAGAAGCACCCCAAGATCCATGGCAACACTGGAGAGAAATCCTCAGGCTCCGGCCCCGACTCCACACAAGGACTGAGGCCCCGGCATGGACGGGAGAGGAATCCCGAGAGGTCCCCTAGCAACTCGCATGGGGACTGGCCTTTCCTGAGGCCACCAGAGCGGGTCCCTGAGGTCCCCGTCGTAACTCGAGAAGACCTGCCGCAACTCGAGAAAATCCAGGAGGTTCTCCCCTCCAGGCGAGATGAGGCCCATTTCCGCTGAGGTGTCTCGAGGCTGATCACACCTCCCCTCTGGAACTTCGAAAGGGTCCTTCACACCCTTGGTGCAAATCAAGAAGTTCCCCGACCTAGCCGTCTCCACTCGAGAGGAATCACGAGGGTCCCGCCCACATCCAGAGGAGCCCCGTTTCCGCCTCGTAGCTCGAGATGAGGGATCCTTTCCCTGCTTCGTCGGGAAAGAGTTCCCGGCGTTCCCGTCGCATCTCAAGAGGAGGCCCTCTCAACAGGAATGGCGAGAGGAACTCCAGGGTCGTGCCACCATTTCAAGAGTCCCCCAGATGTCTCAGTCCATTCCAGAGGAACCTCTTTTCCCTTCACCGGCTCGTCTTTCACGCCGAGGATCGACTCACACCAAGGTGGCACGTGGCACAGCCCTGTGGGAAAGCCTCGTGGGAAAGCCTCGAGGGACAGCCTCGAGGGAAAGCCACAGATCCCTTGATCCACGTGACAGGAAGCGTGACACTACTGCTGCAGCTCGGGAGGAAAGCGCACGTGCATGCCCCACACGAGACGAGGCCTGACTCCCCTGGGGAGACTCAGAAGCACCCCAAGATCCATGGCAACACTGGAGAGGAATCCTCAGGTTCCGGCCCCGACTCCACACAAGGACTGAGGCCCCGGCATGGACGGGAGAGGAATCCAGAGAGGTCCCCTAGCAACTCGCATGGGGACTGGCCTTTCCTGAGGCCACCAGAGCGGGTCCCTGAGGTCCCCGTCGTAACTCGAGAAGACCTGCCGCAACTCGAGAAAATCCAGGAGGTTTTCCCCTCCAGGCGAGATGAGGCCTATTTCCGCTGAGGTGTCTCGAGGCTGATCACACCTCCCCTCTGGAACTTCGAAAGGGTCCTTCACACCCTTGGTGCAAATCAAGAAGTTCCCCGACCTAGCCGTCTCCACTCGAGAGGAATCACGAGGGTCCCGCCCACATCCAGAGGAGCCCCGTTTCCGCCTCGTAGCTCGAGATGAGGGATCCCTTCCCTGCTTCGTCGGGAAAGAGTTCCCGGCGTTCCCGTCGCATCTCAAGAGGAGGCCCTCTCAACAGGAACGGCGAGAGGAACTCCAGGGTCGTGCCACCATTCCAAGAGTCCCCCAGATGTCTCAGTCCATTCCAGAGGAACCTCTTTTCCCTTCACCGGCTCGTCTTTCACGCCGAGGATCGACTCACACCAAGGTGGCACGTGGCACAGCCCTGTGGGAAAGCCTCGTGGGAAAGCCTCGAGGGACAGCCTCGAGGGAAAGCCACAGATCCCTTGATCCACGTGACAGGAAGCGTGACACTACTGCTGCAGCTCGGGAGGAAAGCGCACGTGCATGCCCCCACTCGAGACGAGGCCTGACTCCCCTGGGGAGACTCAGAAGCACCCCAAGATCCATGGCAACACTGGAGAGAAATCCTCAGGTTCCGGCCCCGACTCCACACAAGGACTGAGGCCCCGGCATGGACGGGAGAGGAATCCCGAGAGGTCCCCTAGCAACTCGCATGGGGACTGGCCTTTCTGAGGCCACCAGAGCGGGTCCCTGAGGTCCCCGTCGTAACTCGAGAAGACCTGCCGCAACTCGAGAAAATCCAGGAGGTTCTCCCCTCCAGGCGAGATGAGGCCCATTTCCGCTGAGGTGTCTCGAGGCTGATCACACCTCCCCTCTGGAACTTCGAAAGGGTCCTTCACACCCTTGGTGCAAATCAAGAAGTTCCCCGACCTAGCCGTCTCCACTCGAGAGGAATCACGAGGGTCCCGCCCACATCCAGAGGAGCCCCGTTTCCGCCTCGTAGCTCGAGATGAGGGATCCTTTCCCTGCTTCGTCGGGAAAGAGTTCCCGGCGTTCCCGTCGCATCTCAAGAGGAGGCCCTCTCAACAGGAACGGCGAGAGGAACTCCAGGGTCGTGCCACCATTTCAAGAGTCCCCCAGATGTCTCAGTCCATTCCAGAGGAACCTCTTTTCCCTTCACCGGCTCGTCGTTCACGCCGAGGATCGACTCACACCAAGGTGGCACGTGGCACAGCCCTGTGGGAAAGCCTCGTGGGAAAGCCTCGAGGGACAGCCTCGAGGGAAAGCCACAGATCCCTTGATCCACGTGACAGGAAGCGTGACATTACTGCTGCAGCTCGGGAGGAAAGCGCACGTGCATGCCCCCACACGAGACGAGGCCTGACTCCCCTGGGGAGACTCAGAAGCACCCCAAGATCCATGGCAACACTGGAGAGGAATCCTCAGGTTCCGGCCCCGACTCCACACAAGGACTGAGGCCCCGGCATGGACGGGAGAGGAATCCAGAGAGGTCCCCTAGCAACTCGCATGGGGACTGGCCTTTCCTGAGGCCACCAGAGCGGGTCCCTGAGGTCCCCGTCGTAACTCGAGAAGACCTGCCGCAACTCGAGAAAATCCAGGAGGTTTTCCCCTCCAGGCGAGATGAGGCCTATTTCCGCTGAGGTGTCTCGAGGCTGATCACACCTCCCCTCTGGAACTTCGAAAGGGTCCTTCACACCCTTGGTGCAAATCAAGAAGTTCCCCGACATACCCGTCTCCACTCGAGAGGAATCACGAGGGTCCCGCCCACATCCAGAGGAGCCCCGTTTCCGCCTCGTAGCTCGAGATGAGGGATCCTTTCCCTGCTTCGTCGGGAAAGAGTTCCCGGCGTTCCCGTCGCATCTCAAGAGGAGGCCCTCTCAACAGGAACGGCGAGAGGAACTCCAGGGTCGTGCCACCATTCCAAGAGTCCCCCAGATGTCTCAGTCCATTCCAGAGGAACCTCTTTTCCCTTCACCGGCTCGTCTTTCACGCCGAGGATCGACTCACACCAAGGTGGCACGTGGCACAGCCCTGTGGGAAAGCCTCGTGGGAAAGCCTCGAGGGACAGCCTCGAGGGAAAGCCACAGATCCCTTGATCCACGTGACAGGAAGCGTGACACTACTGCTGCAGCTCGGGAGGAAAGCGCACGTGCATGCCCCCACTCGAGACGAGGCCTGACTCCCCTGGGGAGACTCAGAAGCACCCCAAGATCCATGGCAACACTGGAGAGAAATCCTCAGGTTCCGGCCCCGACTCCACACAAGGACTGAGGCCCCGGCATGGACGGGAGAGGAATCCCGAGAGGTCCCCTAGCAACTCGCATGGGGACTGGCCTTTCTGAGGCCACCAGAGCGGGTCCCTGAGGTCCCCGTCGTAACTCGAGAAGACCTGCCGCAACTCGAGAAAATCCAGGAGGTTCTCCCCTCCAGGCGAGATGAGGCCCATTTCCGCTGAGGCGTCTCGAGGCTGATCACACCTCCCCTCTGGAACTTCGAAAGGGTCCTTCACAACCTTGGTGCAAATCAAGAAGTTCCCCGACATACCCGTCTCCACTCGAGAGGAATCACGAGGGTCCCGCCCACATCCAGAGGAGCCCCGTTTCCGCCTCGTAGCTCGAGATGAGGGATCCTTTCCCTGCTTCGTCGGGAAAGAGTTCCCGGCGTTCCCGTCGCATCTCAAGAGGAGGCCCTCTCAACCGGAATGGCGAGAGGAACTCCAGGGTCGTGCCACCATTCCAAGAGTCCCCCAGATGTCTCAGTCCATTCCAGAGGAACCTCTTTTCCCTTCACCGGCTCGTCTTTCACGCCGAGGATCGACTCACACCAAGGTGGCACGTGGCACAGCCCTGTGGGAAAGACTCGTGGGAAAGCCTCGAGGGACAGCCTCGAGGGAAAGCCACAGATCCCTTGATCCACGTGACAGGAAGCGTGACACTACTGCTGCAGCTCGGGAGGAAAGCGCACGTGCATGCCCCCACTCGAGACGAGGCCTGACTCCCCTGGGGAGACTCAGAAGCACCCCAAGATCCATGGCAACACTGGAGAGGAATCCTCAGGTTCCGGCCCCGACTCCACACAAGGACTGAGGCCCCGGCATGGACGGGAGAGGAATCCCGAGAGGTCCCCTAGCAACTCGCATGGGGACTGGCCTTTCCTGAGGCCACCAGAGCGGGTCCCTGAGGTCCCCGTCGTAACTCGAGAAGACCTGCCGCAACTCGAGAAAATCCAAGAGGTTCTCCCCTCCAGGCGAGATGAGGCCCGTTTCCGCTAAGGCGTCTCGAGGCTGATCACACCTCTCCTCTGGACCTTCGAAAGGGTCCTTCACACCCTTGGTGCAAATCAAGAAGTTCCCCGACCTAGCCGTCTCCAGTCGAGAGGAATCACGAGGGTCCCGCCCACATCCAGAGGAGCCCCGTTTCCGCCTCGTAGCTCGAGATGAGGGATCCTTTCCCTGCTTCGTCGGGAAAGAGTTCCCGGCGTTCCCGTCGCATCTCAAGAGGAGGCCCTCTCAACAGGAACGGCGAGAGGAACTCCAGGGTCGTGCCACCATTCCAAGAGTCCCCCAGATGTCTCAGTCCATTCCAGAGGAACCTCTTTTCCCTTCACCGGCTCGTCTTTCACGCTGAGGATCGACTCACACCAAGGTGGCACGTGGCACAGCCCTGTGGGAAAGCCTCGTGGGAAAGCCTCGAGGGACAGCCTCGAGGGAAAGCCACAGATCCCTTGATCCACGTGACAGGAAGCGTGACAATACTGCTGCAGCTCGGGAGGAAAGCGCACGTGCATGCCCCCACTCGAGACGAGGCCTGACTCCCCTGGGGAGACTCAGAAGCACCCCAAGATCCATGTCAACACTGGAGAGGAATCCTCAGGTTCCGGCCCCGACTCCACACAAGGACTGAGGCCCCGGCATGGACGGGAGAGGAATCCCGAGAGGTCCCCTAGCAACTCGCATGGGGACTGGCCTTTCCTGAGGCCACCAGAGCGGGTCCCTGAGGTCCCCGTCGTAACTCGAGAAGACCTGCCGCAACTCGAGAAAATCCAGGAGGTTCTCCCCTCCAGGCGAGATGAGGCCCATTTCCGCTGAGGCGTCTCGAGGCTGATCACACCTCACCACTGGAACTTCGAAAGGCTCCTTCGCACCCTTGGTGCAAATCAAGAAGTTCCCCGACATACCCGTCTCCACTCGAGAGGAATCACGAGGGTCCCGCCCACATCCAGAGGAGCCCCGTTTCCGCCTCGTAGCTCGAGATGAGGGATCCTTTCCCTGCTTCGTCGGGAAAGAGTTCCCGGCGTTCCCGTCGCATTTCAAGAGGAGGCCCTCTCAACAGGAACAGCGAGAGGAACTCCAGGGTCGTGCCACCATTCCAAGAGTCCCCCAGATGTCTCAGTCCATTCCAGAGGAACCTCTTTTCCCTTCACCGGCTCGTCTTTCACGCCGAGGATCGACTCACACCAAGGTGGCACGTGGCACAGCCCTGTGGGAAAGCCTCGTGGGAAAGCCTCGAGGGACAGCCTCGAGGGAAAGCCACAGATCCTTTGATCCACGTGACAGGAAGCGTGACACTACTGCTGCAGCTCGGGAGGAAAGCGCACGTGCATGCCCCCACTCGAGACGAGGCCTGACTCCCCTGGGGAGACTCAGAAGCACCCCAAGATCCATGGCAACACTGGAGAGGAATCCTCAGGTTCCGGCCCCGACTCCACACAAGGACTGAGGCCCCGGCATGGACGGGAGAGGAATCCCGAGAGGTCCCCTAGCAACTCGCATGGGGACTGGCCTTTCCTGAGGCCACCAGAGCGGTTCCCTGAGGTCCCCGTCGTAACTCGCGAAGACCTGCCGCAACTCGAGAAAATCCAGGAGGTTCTCCCCTCCAGGCGAGATGAGGCCCATTTCCGCTGAGGCGTCTCGAGGCTGATCACACCTCACCTCTGGAACTTCGAAAGGGTCCTTCACACCCTTGGTGCAAATCAAGAAGTTCCCCGACCTAGCCGTCTCCACTCGAGAGGAATCACGAGGGTCCCGCCCACATCCAGAGGAGCCCCGTTTCCGCCTCGTAGCTCGAGATGAGGGATCCTTTCCCTGCTTCGTCGGGAAAGAGTTCCCGGCGTTCCCGTCGCATCTCAAGAGGAGGCCCTCTCAACAGGAACGGCGAGAGGAACTCCAGGGTCGTGCCACCATTCCAAGAGTCCCCCAGATGTCTCAGTCCATTCCAGAGGAACCTCTTTTCCCTTCACCGGCTCGTCTTTCACGCCGAGGATCGACTCACACCAAGGTGGCACGTGGCACAGCCCTGTGGGAAAGCCTCGTGGGAAAGCCTCGAGGGACAGCCTCGAGGGAAAGCCACAGATCCCTTGATCCACGTGACAGGAAGCGTGACACTACTGCTGCAGCTAGGGAGGAAAGCGCACGTGTATGCCCCCACTCGAGACGAGGCCTGACTCCCCTGGGGAGACTCAGAAGCACCCCAAGATCCATGGCAACACTGGAGAGGAATCCTCAGGTTTCGGCCCCGACTCCACACAAGGACTGAGGCCCCAGCATGGACGGGAGAGGAATCCCGAGAGGTCCCCTAGCAACTCGCATGGGGACTGGCCTTTCCTGAGGCCACCAGAGCGGGTCCCTCAGGTCCCCGTCGTAACTCGCGAAGACCTGCCGCAACTCGAGAAAATCCAGGAGGTTCTCCCCTCCAGGCGAGATGAGGCCCATTTCCGCTGAGGCGTCTCGAGGCTGATCACACCTCCCCTCTGGAACTTCGAAAGGGTCCTTCACACCCTTGGTGCAAATCAAGAAGTTCCCCGACATACCCGTCTCCACTCGAGAGGAATCACGAGGGTCCCGCCCACATCCAGAGGAGCCCCGTTTCCGCCTCGTAGCTCGAGATGAGGGATCCTTTCCCTGCTTCGTCGGGAAAGAGTTCCCGGCGTTCCCGTCGCATCTCAAGAGGAGGCCCTCTCAACAGGAACGGCGAGAGGAACTCCAGGGTCGTGCCACCATTCCATGAGTCCCCCAGATGTCTCAGTCCATTCCAGAGGAACCTCTTTTCCCTTCACCGGCTCGTCTTTCACGCCGAGGATCGACTCACACCAAGGTGGCACGTGGCACAGCCCTGTGGGAAAGCCTCGTGGGAAAGCCTCGAGGGACAGCCTCGAGGGAAAGCCACAGATCCCTTGATCCACGTGACAGGAAGCGTGACACTACTGCTGCAGCTCGGGAGGAAAGCGCACTTGCATGCCCCCACTCGAGACGAGGCCTGACTCCCCTGGGGAGACTCAGAAGCACCCCAAGATCCATGGCAACACTGGAGAGAAATCCTCAGGCTCCGGCCCCGACTCCACACAAGGACTGAGGCCCCGGCATGGACGGGAGAGGAATCCCGAGAGGTCCCCTAGCAACTCGCATGGGGACTGGCCTTTCTGAGGCCACCAGAGCGGGTCCCTGAGGTCCCCGTCGTAACTCGAGAAGACCTGCCGCAACTCGAGAAAATCCAGGAGGTTCTCCCCTCCAGGCGAGATGAGGCCCATTTCCGCTGAGGCGTCTCGAGGCTGATCACACCTCCCCTCTGGAACTTCGAAAGGGTCCTTCACACCCTTGGTGCAAATCAAGAAGTTCCCCGACATTCCCGTCTCCACTCGAGAGGAATCACGAGGGTCCCGCCCACATCCAGAGGAGCCCCGTTTCCGCCTCGTAGCTCGAGATGTGGGATCCTTTCCCTGCTTCTTCGGGAAAGAGTTCCCGGCGTTCCCGTCGCATCTCAAGAGGAGGCCGTCTCAACAGGAACGGCGAGAGGAACTCCAGGGTCGTGCCACCATTCCAAGAGTACCCCAGATATCTCATTCCATTCCAGAGGTACCTCTTTTCCCTTCACCGGCTCGTATTTCACGCCGAGGATCGACTCACACCAAGGTGGCACGTGGCACAGCCCTGTGGGAAAGCCTCGTGGGAAAGCCTCGAGGGACAGCCTCGAGGGAAAGCCACAGATCCCTTGATCCACGTGACAGGAAGCGTGACACTACTGCTGCAGCTCGGGAGGAAATCGCACGTGCATGCCCCCACTCGAGACGAGGCCTGACTCCCCTGGGGAGACTCAGAAGCACCCCAAGATCCATGGCAACACCGGAGAGGAATCCTCAGGTTCCGGCCCCGACTCCACACAAGGACTGAGGCCCCGGCATGGACGGGAGAGGAATCCCGAGAGGTCCCCTAGCAACTCGCATGGGGACTGGCCTTTCCTGAGGCCACCAGAGCGGGTCCCTGAGGTCCCCGTCGTACCTCGAGAAGACCTGCCGCAACTCGAGAAAATCCAGGAGGTTCTCCCCTCCAGGCGAGATGAGGCCCATTTCCGCTGAGGCGTCTCGAGGCTGATCACACCTCACCTCTGGAACTTCGAAAGGGTCCTTCACACCCTTGGTGCAAATCAAGAAGTTCCCCGACCTAGCCGTCTCCACTCGAGAGGAATCACGTGGGTCCCGCCCACATCCAGAGGAGCCCCGTTTCCGCCTCGTAGCTCGAGATGAGGGATCCTTTCCCTGCTCCATCGGGAAAGAGTTCCCGGCGTTCCCGTCGCACCTCAAGAGGAGGCCCTCTCAACAGGAACGGCGAGAGGAACTCCAGGGTCGTGCCACCATTCCAAGAGTCCCCCAGATATCTCAGTCCATTCCAGAGGAACCTCTTTTCCCTTCACCGGCTCGTCTTTCACGCCGAGGATCGACTCACACCAAGGTGGCACGTGGCACAGCCCTGTGGGAAAGCCTCTTGGGAAAGCCTCGAGGGACAGCCTCGAGGGAAAGCCACAGATCCCTTGATCCACGTGACAGGAAGCGTGACAATACTGCTGCAGCTCGGGAGGAAAGCGCACGTGCATGCCCCCACTCGAGACGAGGCCTGACTCCCCTGGGGAGACTCAGAAGCACCCCAAGATCCATGTCAACACTGGAGAGGAATCCTCAGGTTCCGGCCCCGACTCCACACAAGGACTGAGGCCCCGGCATGGACGGGAGAGGAATCCCGAGAGGTCCCCTAGCAACTCGCATGGGGACTGGCCTTTCCTGAGGCCACCAGAGCGGGTCCCTGAGGTCCCCGTCGTACCTCGAGAAGACCTGCCGCAACTCGAGAAAATCCAGGAGGTTCTCCCCTCCAGGCGAGATGAGGCCCATTTCCGCTGAGGCGTCTCGAGGCTGATCACACCTCACCTCTGGAACTTCGAAAGGGTCCTTCACACCCTTGGTGCAAATCAAGAAGTTCCCCGACCTAGCCGTCTCCACTCGAGAGGAATCACGTGGGTCCCGCCCACATCCAGAGGAGCCCCGTTTCCGCCTCGTAGCTCGAGATGAGGGATC
This sequence comes from Budorcas taxicolor, assembly GCF_023091745.1. Taxonomy (NCBI): domain Eukaryota; kingdom Metazoa; phylum Chordata; class Mammalia; order Artiodactyla; family Bovidae; genus Budorcas; species Budorcas taxicolor. Next base: position 109,484 of record NW_026291688.1, read on the forward strand.
CTTTCCCTGCTCCATCGGGAAAGAGTTCCCGGCGTTCCCGTCGCACCTCAAGAGGAGGCCCTCTCAACAGGAACGGCGAGAGGAACTCCAGGGTCGTGCCACCATTCCAAGAGTCCCCCAGATGCCTCAGTCCATTCCAGAGGAACCTCTTTTCCCTTCACCGGCTCGTCTTTCACGCCGAGGATCGACTCACACCAAGGTGGCACGTGGCACAGCCCTGTGGGAAAGCCTCGTGGGAAAGCCTCGAGGGACAGCCTCGAGGGAAAGCCACAGATCCTTTGATCCACGTGACAGGAAGCGTGACACTACTGCTGCAGCTCGGGAGGAAAGCGCACGTGCATGCCCCCACTCGAGACGAGGCCTGACTCCCCTGGGGAGACTCAGAAGCACCCCAAGATCCATGGAAACACTGGAGAGGAATCTTCAGGTTCCGGCCCCGACTCCACACAAGGACTGAGGCCCCGGCATGGACGGGAGAGGAATCCCGAGAGGTCCCCTAGCAACTCGCATGGGGACTGGCCTTTCCTGAGGCCACCAGAGCGGGTCCCTCAGGTCCCCGTCCTAACTCGCGAAGACCTGCCGCAACTCGAGAAAATCCAGGAGGTTCTCCCCTCCAGGCGAGATGAGGCCCATTTCCGCTGAGGCGTCTCGAGGCTGATCACACCTCACCTCTGGAACTTCGAAAGGGTCCTTCACACCCTTGGTGCAAATCAAGAAGTTCCCCGACCTAGCCGTCTCCAGTCGAGAGGAATCACGAGGGTCCCGCCCACATCCAGAGGAGCCCCGTTTCCGCCTCGTAGCTCGAGATGAGGGATCCTTTCCCTGCTTCGTCGGGAAAGAGTTCCCGGCGTTCCCGTCGCATCTCAAGAGGAGGCCCTCTCAACAGGAACGGCGAGAGGAACTCCAGGGTCGTGCCACCATTCCAAGAGTCCCCCAGATGTCTCAGTCCATTCCAGAGGAACCTCTTTTCCCTTCACCGGCTCGTCTTTCACGCCGAGGATCGACTCACACCAAGGTGGCACGTGGCACAGCCCTGTGGGAAAGCCTCGTGGGAAAGCCTCGAGGGACAGCCTCGAGGGAAAGCCACAGATCCCTTGATCCACGTGACAGGAAGCGTGACACTACTGCTGCAGCTAGGGAGGAAAGCGCACGTGTATGCCCCCACTCGAGACGAGGCCTGACTCCCCTGGGGAGACTCAGAAGCACCCCAAGATCCATGGCAACACTGGAGAGGAATCCTCAGGTTTCGGCCCCGACTCCACACAAGGACTGAGGCCCCAGCATGGACGGGAGAGGAATTCCGAGAGGTCCCCTAGCAACTCGCATGGGGACTGGCCTTTCCTGAGGCCACCAGAGCGGGTCCCTGAGGTCCCCGTCGTAACTCGCGAAGACCTGCCGCAACTCGAGAAAATCCAGGAGGTTCTCCCCTCCAGGCGAGATGAGGCCCATTTCCGCTGAGGCGTCTCGAGGCTGATCACACCTCACCTCTGGAACTTCGAAAGGGTCCTTCACACCCTTGGTGCAAATCAAGAAGTTCCCCGACATACCCGTCTCCACTCGAGAGGAATCACGAGGGTCCCGCCCACATCCAGAGGAGCCCCGTTTCCGCCTCGTAGCTCGAGATGAGGGATCCTTTCCCTGCTTCGTCGGGAAAGAGTTCCCGGCGTTCCCGTCGCATCTCAAGAGGAGGCCCTCTCAACAGGAACGGCGAGAGGAACTCCAGGGTCGTGCCACCATTCGAAGAGTCCCCCAGATGTCTCAGTCCATTCCAGAGGAACCTCTTTTCCCTTCACCGGCTCGTCTTTCACGCTGAAGATCGACTCACACCAAGGTGGCACGTGGCACAGCCCTGTGGGAAAGCCTCGTGGGAAAGCCTCGAGGGACAGCCTCGAGGGAAAGCCACAGATCCCTTGATCCACGTGACAGGAAGCGTGACACTACTGCTGCAGCTCGGGAGTAAAGCGTACGTGCATGCCCCCACTCGAGACGAGGCCTGACTCCCCTGGGGAGACTCAGAAGCACCCCAAGATCCATGGCAACACTGGAGAGGAATCCTCAGGTTCCGGCCCCGACTCCACACAAGGACTGAGGCCCCGGCATGGACGGGAGAGGAATCCAGAGAGGTCCCCTAGCAACTCGCATGGGGACTGGCCTTTCCTGAGGCCACCAGAGCGGGTCCCTGAGGTCCCCGTCGTAACTCGAGAAGACCTGCCGCAACTCGAGAAAATCCAGGAGGTTCTCCCCTCCAGGCGAGATGAGGCCCATTTCCGCTGAGGCGTCTCGAGGCTGATCACACCTCACCTCTGGAACTTCGAAAGGGTCCTTCACACCCTTGGTGCAAATCAAGAAGTTCCCCGACATACCCGTCTCCACTCGAGAGGAATCACGAGGGTCCCGCCCACATCCAGAGGAGCCCCGTTTCCGCCTCGTAGCTCGAGATGAGGGATCCTTTCCCTGCTTCGTCGGGAAAGAGTTCCCGGTTTTCCCGTCGCATCTCAAGAGGAGGCCCTCTCAACAGGAACGGCGAGAGGTACTCCAGGGTCGTGCCACCATTCCAAGAGTCCCCCAGATGTCTCAGTCCATTCCAGAGGAACCTCTTTTCCCTTCACCGGCTCGTCTTTCACGCCGAGGATCGACTCACACCAAGGTGGCACGTGGCACAGCCCTGTGGGAAAGCCTCGTGGGAAAGCCTCGAGGGACAGCCTCGAGGGAAAGCCACAGATCCCTTGATCCACGTGACAGGAAGCGTGACACTACTGCTGCAGCTCGGGAGGAAAGCGCACGGGCATGCCCCCACTCGAGACGAGGCCTGACTCCCCTGGGGAGACTCAGAAGCACCCCAAGATCCATGGCAACACTGGAGAGGAATCCTCAGGTTCCGGCCCCAACTCCACACAAGGACTGAGGCCCCGGCATGGACGGGAGAGGAATCCCGAGAGGTCCCCTAGCAACTCGCATGGGGACTGGCCTTTCCTGAGGCCACCAGAGCGGGTCCCTCAGGTCCCCGTCCTAACTCGCGAAGACCTGCCGCAACTCGAGAAAATCCAGGAGGTTCTCCCCTCCAGGCGAGATGAGGCCCATTTCCGCTGAGGCGTCTCGAGGCTGATCACACCTCACCTCTGGAACTTCGAAAGGGTCCTTCACACCCTTGGTGCAAATCAAGAAGTTCCCCGACATACCCGTCTCCACTCGAGAGGAATCACGAGGGTCCCGCCCACATCCAGAGGAGACCCGTTTCCGCCTCGTAGCTCGAGATGAGGGATCCTTTCCCTGCTTCGTCGGGAAAGAGTTCCCGGCGTTCCCGTCGCATCTCAAGAGGAGGCCCTCTCAACAGGAACGGCGAGAGGAACTCCAGGGTCGTGCCACCATTCCAAGAGTCCCCCAGATGTCTCAGTCCATTCCAGAGGAACCTCTTTTCCCTTCACCGGCTCGTCTTTCACGCTGAGGATCGACTCACACCAAGGTGGCACGTGGCACAGCCCTGTGGGAAAGCCTCGTGGGAAAGCCTCGAGGGACAGCCTCGAGGGAAAGCCACAGATCCCTTGATCCACGTGACAGGAAGCGTGACACTACTGCTGCAGCTCGGGAGGAAAGCGCACGTGCATGCCCCCACTCGAGACGAGGCCTGACTCCCCTGGGGAGACTCAGAAGCACCCCAAGATCCATGGCAACACGGGAGAGGAATCCTCAGGTTCCGGCCCCGACTCCACACAAGGACTGAGGCCCCGGCATGGACGGGAGAGGTATCCAGAGAGGTCCCCTAGCAACTCGCATGGGGACTGGCCTTTCCTGGGGCCACCAGAGCGGGTCCCTGAGGTCCCCGTCGTAACTCGAGAAGACCTGCCGCAACTCGAGAAAATCCAGGAGGTTCTCCCCTCCAGGCGAGATGAGGCCCATTTCCGCTGAGGCGTCTCGAGGCTGATCACACCTCCCCTCTGGAACTTCGAAAGGGTCCTTCACACCCTTGGTGCAAATCAACAAGTTCCCCGACATACGCGTCTCCACTCGAGAGGAATCACGAGGGTCCCGCCCACATCCAGAGGAGCCCCGTTTCCGCCTCGTAGCTCGAGATGAGGGATCCTTTCCCTGCTTCGTCGGGAAAGAGTTCCCGGCGTTCCCGTCGCATCTCAAGAGGAGGCCCTCTCAACAGGAACGGCGAGAGGAACTCCAGGGTCGTGCCACCATTCCAAGAGTCCCCCAGATGTCTCAGTCCATTCCAGAGGAACCTCTTTTCCCTTCACCGGCTCGTCTTTCACGCCGAGGATCGACTCACACCAAGGTGGCACGTGGCACAGCCCTGTGGGAAAGCCTCGTGGGAAAGCCTCGAGGGACAGCCTCGAGGGAAAGCCACAGATCCCTTGATCCACGTGACAGGAAGCGTGACACTACTGCTGCAGCTCGGGAGGAAAGCGCACGTGTATGCCCCCACTCGAGACGAGGCCTGACTCCCCTGGGGAGACTCAGAAGCACCCCAAGATCCATGGCAACACTGGAGAGGAATCCTCAGGTTCCGGCCCCGACTCCACACAAGGACTGAGGCCCCGGCATGGACGGGAGAGGAATCCCGAGAGGTCCCCTAGCAACTCGCATGGGGACTGGCCTTTCCTGAGGCCACCAGAGCGGGTCCCTCAGGTCCCCGTCGTAACTCGCGAAGACCTGCCGCAACTCGAGAAAATCCAGGAGGTTCTCCCCTCCAGGCGAGATGAGGCCCATTTCCGCTGAGGCGTCTCGAGGCTGATCACACCTCACCTCTGGAACTTCGAAAGGGTCCTTCACACCCTTGGTGCAAATCAAGAAGTTCCCCGACATACCCGTCTCCACTCGAGAGGAATCACGAGGGTCCCGCCCACATCCAGAGGAGCCCCGTTTCCACCTCGTAGCTCGAGATGAGGGATCCTTTCCCTGCTTCGTCGGGAAAGAGTTCCCGGCGTTCCCGTCGCATCTCAAGAGGAGGCCCTCTCAACAGGAACGGCGAGAGGAACTCCAGGGTCGTGCCACCATTCCAAGAGTCCCCCAGATGTCTCAGTCCATTCCAGAGGAACCTCTTTTCCCTTCACCGGCTCGTCTTTCACGCTGAGGATCGACTCACACCAAGGTGGCACGTGGCACAGCCCTGTGGGAAAGCCTCGTGGGAAAGCCTCGAGGGACAGCCTCGAGGGAAAGCCACAGATCCCTTGATCCACGTGACAGGAAGCGTGACACTACTGCTGCAGCTCGGGAGGAAAGCGCACGTGCATGCCCCCACTCGAGACGAGGCCTGACTCCCCTGGGGAGACTCAGAAGCACCCCAAGATCCATGGCAACACGGGAGAGGAATCCTCAGGTTCCGGCCCCGACTCCACACAAGGACTGAGGCCCCGGCATGGACGGGAGAGGAATCCCGAGAGGTCCCCTAGCAACTCGCATGGGGACTGGCCTTTCCTGAGGCCACCAGAGCGGGTCCCTGAGGTCCCCGTCGTAACTCGAGAAGACCTGCCGCAACTCGAGAAAATCCAGGAGGTTCTCCCCTCCAGGCGAGATGAGGCCCATTTCCGCTGAGGCGTCTCGAGGCTGATCACACCTCACCTCTGGAACTTCGAAAGGCTCCTTCACACCCTTGGTGCAAATCAAGAAGTTCCCCGACATACCCGTCTCCAGTCGAGAGGAATCACGAGGGTCCCGCCCACATCCAGAGGAGCCCCGTTTCCGCCTCGTAGCTCGAGATGAGGGATCCTTTCCCTGCTTCGTCGGGAAAGAGTTCCCGGCGTTCCCGTCGCATCTCAAGAAGAGGCCCTCTCAACAGGAACGGCGAGAGGAACTCCAGGGTCGTGCCACCATTCCAAGAGTGCCCCAGATGTCTCAGTCCATTCCAGAGGAACCTCTTTTCCCTTCACCGGCTCGTCTTTCACGCCGAGGATCGACTCACACCAAGGTGGCACGTGGCACAGCCCTGTGGGAAAGCCTCGTGGGAAAGCCTCGAGGGACAGCCTCGAGGGAAAGCCACAGATCCCTTGATCCACGTGACAGGAAGCGTGACACTACTGCTGCAGCTCGGGAGTAAAGCGTACGTGCATGCCCCCACTCGAGACGAGGCCTGACTCCCCTGGGGAGACTCAGAAGCACCCCAAGATCCATGGCAACACTGGAGAGGAATCCTCAGGTTCCGGCCCCGACTCCACACAAGGACTGAGGCCCCGGCATGGACGGGAGAGGAATCCAGAGAGGTCCCCTAGCAACTCGCATGGGGACTGGCCTTTCCTGAGGCCACCAGAGCGGGTCCCTGAGGTCCCCGTCGTAACTCGAGAAGACCTGCCGCAACTCGAGAAAATCCAGGAGGTTCTCCCCTCCAGGCGAGATGAGGCCCATTTCCGCTGAGGCGTCTCGAGGCTGATCACACCTCACCTCTGGAACTTCGAAAGGGTCCTTCACACCCTTGGTGCAAATCAAGAAGTTCCCCGACATACCCGTCTCCACTCGAGAGGAATCACGAGGGTCCCGCCCACATCCAGAGGAGCCCCGTTTCCGCCTCGTAGCTCGAGATGAGGGATCCTTTCCCTGCTTCGTCGGGAAAGAGTTCCCGGTTTTCCCCGTCGCATCTCAAGAGGAGGCCCTCTCAACAGGAACGGCGAGAGGTACTCCAGGGTCGTGCCACCATTCCAAGAGTCCCCCAGATGTCTCAGTCCATTCCAGAGGAACCTCTTTTCCCTTCACCGGCTCGTCTTTCACGCCGAGGATCGACTCACACCAAGGTGGCACGTGGCACAGCCCTGTGGGAAAGCCTCGTGGGAAAGCCTCGAGGGACAGCCTCGAGGGAAAGCCACAGATCCCTTGATCCACGTGACAGGAAGCGTGACACTACTGCTGCAGCTCGGGAGGAAAGCGCACGGGCATGCCCCCACTCGAGACGAGGCCTGACTCCCCTGGGGAGACTCAGAAGCACCCCAAGATCCATGGCAACACTGGAGAGGAATCCTCAGGTTCCGGCCCCAACTCCACACAAGGACTGAGGCCCCGGCATGGACGGGAGAGGAATCCCGAGAGGTCCCCTAGCAACTCGCATGGGGACTGGCCTTTCCTGAGGCCACCAGAGCGGGTCCCTCAGGTCCCCGTCCTAACTCGCGAAGACCTGCCGCAACTCGAGAAAATCCAGGAGGTTCTCCCCTCCAGGCGAGATGAGGCCCATTTCCGCTGAGGCGTCTCGAGGCTGATCACACCTCACCTCTGGAACTTCGAAAGGGTCCTTCACACCCTTGGTGCAAATCAAGAAGTTCCCCGACATACCCGTCTCCACTCGAGAGGAATCACGAGGGTCCCGCCCACATCCAGAGGAGACCCGTTTCCGCCTCGTAGCTCGAGATGAGGGATCCTTTCCCTGCTTCGTCGGGAAAGAGTTCCCGGCGTTCCCGTCGCATCTCAAGAGGAGGCCCTCTCAACAGGAACGGCGAGAGGAACTCCAGGGTCGTGCCACCATTCCAAGAGTCCCCCAGATGTCTCAGTCCATTCCAGAGGAACCTCTTTTCCCTTCACCGGCTCGTCTTTCACGCTGAGGATCGACTCACACCAAGGTGGCACGTGGCACAGCCCTGTGGGAAAGCCTCGTGGGAAAGCCTCGAGGGACAGCCTCGAGGGAAAGCCACAGATCCCTTGATCCACGTGACAGGAAGCGTGACACTACTGCTGCAGCTCGGGAGGAAAGCGCACGTGCATGCCCCCACTCGAGACGAGGCCTGACTCCCCTGGGGAGACTCAGAAGCACCCCAAGATCCATGGCAACACGGGAGAGGAATCCTCAGGTTCCGGCCCCGACTCCACACAAGGACTGAGGCCCCGGCATGGACGGGAGAGGTATCCAGAGAGGTCCCCTAGCAACTCGCATGGGGACTGGCCTTTCCTGAGGCCACCAGAGCGGGTCCCTGAGGTCCCCGTCGTAACTCGAGAAGACCTGCCGCAACTCGAGAAAATCCAGGAGGTTCTCCCCTCCAGGCGAGATGAGGCCCATTTCCGCTGAGGCGTCTCGAGGCTGATCACACCTCCCCTCTGGAACTTCGAAAGGGTCCTTCACACCCTTGGTGCAAATCAACAAGTTCCCCGACATACGCGTCTCCACTCGAGAGGAATCACGAGGGTCCCGCCCACATCCAGAGGAGCCCCGTTTCCGCCTCGTAGCTCGAGATGAGGGATCCTTTCCCTGCTTCGTCGGGAAAGAGTTCCCGGCGTTCCCGTCGCATCTCAAGAGGAGGCCCTCTCAACAGGAACGGCGAGAGGAACTCCAGGGTCGTGCCACCATTCCAAGAGTCCCCCAGATGTCTCAGTCCATTCCAGAGGAACCTCTTTTCCCTTCACCGGCTCGTCTTTCACGCCGAGGATCGACTCACACCAAGGTGGCACGTGGCACAGCCCTGTGGGAAAGCCTCGTGGGAAAGCCTCGAGGGACAGCCTCGAGGGAAAGCCACAGATCCCTTGATCCACGTGACAGGAAGCGTGACACTACTGCTGCAGCTCGGGAGGAAAGCGCACGTGTATGCCCCCACTCGAGACGAGGCCTGACTCCCCTGGGGAGACTCAGAAGCACCCCAAGATCCATGGCAACACTGGAGAGGAATCCTCAGGTTCCGGCCCCGACTCCACACAAGGACTGAGGCCCCGGCATGGACGGGAGAGGAATCCCGAGAGGTCCCCTAGCAACTCGCATGGGGACTGGCCTTTCCTGAGGCCACCAGAGCGGGTCCCTCAGGTCCCCGTCGTAACTCGCGAAGACCTGCCGCAACTCGAGAAAATCCAGGAGGTTCTCCCCTCCAGGCGAGATGAGGCCCATTTCCGCTGAGGCGTCTCGAGGCTGATCACACCTCACCTCTGGAACTTCGAAAGGGTCCTTCACACCCTTGGTGCAAATCAAGAAGTTCCCCGACATACCCGTCTCCACTCGAGAGGAATCACGAGGGTCCCGCCCACATCCAGAGGAGCCCCGTTTCCACCTCGTAGCTCGAGATGAGGGATCCTTTCCCTGCTTCGTCGGGAAAGAGTTCCCGGCGTTCCCGTCGCATCTCAAGAGGAGGCCCTCTCAACAGGAACGGCGAGAGGAACTCCAGGGTCGTGCCACCATTCCAAGAGTCCCCCAGATGTCTCAGTCCATTCCAGAGGAACCTCTTTTCCCTTCACCGGCTCGTCTTTCACGCTGAGGATCGACTCACACCAAGGTGGCACGTGGCACAGCCCTGTGGGAAAGCCTCGTGGGAAAGCCTCGAGGGACAGCCTCGAGGGAAAGCCACAGATCCCTTGATCCACGTGACAGGAAGCGTGACACTACTGCTGCAGCTCGGGAGGAAAGCGCACGTGCATGCCCCCACTCGAGACGAGGCCTGACTCCCCTGGGGAGACTCAGAAGCACCCCAAGATCCATGGCAACACTGGAGAGGAATCCTCAGGTTCCGGCCCCGACTCCACACAAGGACTGAGGCCCCGGCATGGACGGGAGAGGAATCCCGAGAGGTCCCCTAGCAACTCGCATGGGGACTGGCCTTTCCTGAGGCCACCAGAGCGGGTCCCTGAGGTCCCCGTCGTAACTCGAGAAGACCTGCCGCAACTCGAGAAAATCCAGGAGGTTCTCCCCTCCAGGCGAGATGAGGCCCATTTCCGCTGAGGCGTCTCGAGGCTGATCACACCTCACCTCTGGAACTTCGAAAGGGTCCTTCACACCCTTGGTGCAAATCAAGAAGTTCCCCGACATACCCGTCTCCAGTCGAGAGGAATCACGAGGGTCCCGCCCACATCCAGAGGAGCCCCGTTTCCGCCTCGTAGCTCGAGATGAGGGATCCTTTCCCTGCTTCGTCGGGAAAGAGTTCCCGGCGTTCCCGTCGCATCTCAAGAAGAGGCCCTCTCAACAGGAACGGCGAGAGGAACTCCAGGGTCGTGCCACCATTCCAAGAGTGCCCCAGATGTCTCAGTCCATTCCAGAGGAACCTCTTTTCCCTTCACCGGCTCGTCTTTCACGCCGAGGATCGACTCACACCAAGGTGGCACGTGGCACAGCCCTGTGGGAAAGCCTCGTGGGAAAGCCTCGAGGGACAGCCTCGAGGGAAAGCCACCGATCCTTTGATCCACGTGACAGGAAGCGTGACACTACTGCTGCAGCTCGGGAGGAAAGCGCACGTGCATGCCCCCACTCGAGACGAGGCCTGACTCCCCTGGGGAGACTCAGAAGCACCCCAAGATCCATGGCAACACTGGAGAGGAATCCTCAGGTTCCGGCCCCGACTCCACACAAGGACTGAGGCCCCGGCATGGACGGGAGAGGAATCCCGAGAGGTCCCCTAGCAACTCGCATGGGGACTGGCCTTTCCTGAGGCCACCAGAGCGGGTCCCTGAGGTGCCCGTCGTAACTCGAGAAGACGTGCCGCAACTCGAGAAATCCATTAGGTTCTCCCCTCCAGGCGAGATGAGGCCCATTTCCGCTGAGGCGTCTCGAGGCTGATCACACCTCACCTCTGGAACTTCGAAAGGGTCCTTCACACCCTTGGTGCAAATCAAGAAGTTCCCCGACATACCCGTCTAAACTCGAGAGGAATCACGAGGGTCCCGCCCACATCCAGAGGAGCCCCGTTTCCGCCTCGTAGCTCGAGATGAGGGATCCTTTCCCTGCTTCGTCGGGAAAGAGTTCCCGGCGTTCCCGTCGCATCTCAAGAGGAGGCCCTCTCAACAATAACGGCGAGAGGAACTCCAGGGTCGTGCCACCATTCCAAGAGTCCCCCAGATGTCTCAGTCCATTCCAGAGGAACCTCTTTTCCCTTCACCGGCTCGTCTTTCACGCTGAGGATCGACTCACACCAAGGTGGCACGTGGCACAGCCCTGTGGGAAAGCCTCGTGGGAAAGCCTCGAGGGACAGCCTGGAGGGAATGCCACAGATCCCTTGATCCACGTGACAGGAAGCGTGACACTACTGCTGCAGCTCGGGAGGAAAGCGTACGTGCATGCCCCCACTCGAGACGAGGCCTGACTCCCCTGGGGAGACTCAGAAGCACCCCAAGATCCATGGCAACACTGGAGAGGAATCCTCAGGTTCCGGCCCCGACTCCACACAAGGACTGAGGCCCCGGCATGGACGGGAGAGGTATCCAGAGAGGTCCCCTAGCAACTCGCATGGGGACTGGCCTTTCCTGAGGCCACCAGAGCGGGTCCCTGAGGTCCCCGTCGTAACTCGAGAAGACCTGCCGCAACTCGAGAAAATCCAGGAGGTTCTCCCCTCCAGGCGAGATGAGGCCCATTTCCGCTGAGGCGTCTCGAGGCTGATCACACCTCCCCTCTGGAACTTCGAAAGGGTCCTTCACACCCTTGGTGCAAATCAAGAAGTTCCCCGACATACCCGTCTCCGCTCGAGAGGAATCACGAGGGTCCCGCCCACATCCAGAGGAGCCCCGTTTCCGCCTCGTAGCTCGAGATGAGGGATCCTTTCCCTGCTTCGTCGGGAAAGAGTTCCCGGCCTTCCCGTCGCATCTCAAGAGGAGGCCCTCTCTACAGGAACGGCGAGAGGAACTCCAGGGTCGTGCCACCATTCCAAGAGTCCCCGAGATGTCTCAGTCCATTCCAGAGGAACCTCTTTTCCCTTCACCGGCTCGTCTTTCACGCCGAGGATCGACTCACACCAAGGTGGCACGTGGCACAGCCCTGTGGGAAAGCCTCGTGGGAAAGCCTCGAGGGACAGCCTCGAGGGAAAGCCACAGATCCCTTGATCCACGTGACAGGAAGCGTGACACTACTGCTGCAGCTCGGGAGGAAAGCGCACGTGCATGCCCCCACTCGAGACGAGGCCTGACTCCCCTGGGGAGACTCAGAAGCACCCCAAGATCCATGGCAACACTGGAGAGGAATCCTCAGGTTCCGGCCCCGACTCCACACAAGGACTGAGGCCCCGGCATGGACGGGAGAGGAATCCCGAGAGGTCCCCTAGCAACTCGCATGGGGACTGGCCTTTCCTGAGGCCACCAGAGCGGGTCCCTGAGGTCCCCGTCGTAAATCGAGAAGACCTGCCGCAACTCGAGAAAATCCAGGAGGTTCTCCCCTCCAGGCGAGATGAGGCCCATTTCCGCTGAGGCGTCTCGAGGCTGATCACACCTCACCTCTGGAACTTCGAAAGGCTCCTTCACACCCTTGGTGCAAATCAAGAAGTTCCCCGACCTAGCCGTCTCCACTCGAGAGGAATCACGAGGGTCCCGCCCACATCCAGAGGAGCCCCGTTTCCGCCTCGTAGCTCGAGATGAGGGATCCTTTCCCTGCTTCATCGGGAAAGAGTTCCCGGCCTTCCCGTCGCATCTCAAGAGGAGGCCCTCTCAACAGGAACGGCGAGAGGAACTCCAGGGTCATGCCACCATTCCAAGAGTCCCCCAGATGTCTCAGTCCATTCCAGAGGAACCTCTTTTCCCTTCACCGGCTCGTCTTTCACGCCGAGGATCGACTCACACCAAGGTGGCACGTGGCACAGCCCTGTGGGAAAGCCTCGTGGGAAAGCCTCGAGGGACAGCCTCGAGGGAAAGCCACAGATCCCTTGATCCACGTGACAGGAAGCGTGACACTACTGCTGCAGCTCGGGAGGAAAGCGCACGTGCATGCCCCCACTCGAGACGAGGCCTGACTCCCCTGGGGAGACTCAGAAGCACCCCAAGATCCATGGAAACACTGGAGAGGAATCTTCAGGTTCCGGCCCCGACTCCACACAAGGACTGAGGCCCCGGCATGGACGCGAGAGGAATCCCGAGAGGTCCCCTAGCAACTCGCATGGGGACTGGCCTTTCCTGAGGCCACCAGAGCGGGTCCCTGAGGTCCCCGTCGTAACTCGAGAAGACCTGCCGCAACTCGAGAAAATCCAGGAGGTTCTCCCCTCCAGGCGAGATGAGGCCCATTTCCTCTGAGGCGTCTCGAGGCTGATCACACCTCCCCTCTGGAACTTCGAAAGGGTCCTTCACACCCTTGGTGCAAATCAAGAAGTTCCCCGACATACCCGTCTCCACTCGAGAGGAATCACGAGGGTCCCGCCCACATCCAGAGGAGCCCCGTTTCCGCCTCGTAGCTCGAGATGAGGGATCCTTTCCCTGCTTCGTCGGGAAAGAGTTCCCGGCCTTCCCGTCGCATCTCAAGAGGAGGCCCTCCCAACAGGAACGGCGAGAGGAACTCCAGGGTCGTGCCACCATTCCAAGAGTCCCCCAGATGTCTCAGTCCATTCCAGAGGAACCTCTTTTCCCTTCACCGGCTCGTCTTTCACGCCGAGGATCGACTCACACCAAGGTGGCACGTGGCACAGCCCTGTGGGAAAGCCTCGTGGGAAAGCCTCGAGGGACAGCCTCGAGGGAAAGCCACAGATCCCTTGATCCACGTGACAGCAAGCGTGACACTACTGCTGCAGCTCGGGAGGAAAGCGCACGTGCATGCCCCCACTCGAGACGAGGCCTGACTCCCCTGGGGAGACTCAGAAGCACCCCAAGTTCCATGGCAACACTGGAGAGGAATCCTCAGGTTCCGGCCCCGACTCCACACAAGGACTGAGGCCCCGGCATGGACGGGAGAGGAATCCCGAGAGGTCCCCTAGCAACTCGCATGGGGACTGGCCTTTCCTGAGGCCACCAGAGCGGGTCCCTGAGGTCCCCGTTGTAACTCGAGAAGACCTGCCGCAACTGGAGAAAATCTACGATGTTCTCCCCTCCAGGCGAGATGAGGCCCATTTCCGCTGAGGCGTCTCGAGGCTGATCACACCTCACCTCTGGAACTTCGAAAGGCTCCTTCACACCCTTGGTGCAAATCAAGAAGTTCCCCGACATACCCGTCTCCACTCGAGAGGAATCACGAGGGTCCCGCCCACATCCAGAGGAGCCCCGTTTCCGCCTCGTAGCTCGAGATGAGGGATCCTTTCCCTGCTTCGTCGGGAAAGAGTTCCCGGCGTTCCCACGCATCTCAAGAGGAGGCCCTCTCAACAGGAACGGCGAGAGGAACTCCAGGGTCGTGCCACCATTCCAAGAGTCCCCCAGATGTCTCAGTCCATTCCAGAGGAACCTCTTTTCCCTTCATCGGCTCGTCTTTCACGCCGAGGATCGACTCACACCAAGGTGGCACGTGGCACAGCCCTGTGGGAAAGCCTCGTATGAAAGCCTCGAGGGACAGCCTCGAGGGAAAGCCACAGATCCCTTGATCCACGTGACAGGAAGCGTGACACTACTGCTGCAGCTCGGGAGGAAAGCGCACGTGCATGCCCCCACTCGAGACGAGGCCTGACTCCCCTGGGGAGACTCAGAAGCACCCCAAGATCCATGGCAACACTGGAGAGGAATCCTCAGGTTCCGGCCCCGACTCCACACAAGGACTGAGGCCCCGGCATGGACGGGAGAGGAATCCCGAGAGGTCGCCTAGCAACTCGCATGGGGACTGGCCTTTCCTGAGGCCACCAGAGCGGGTCCCTGAGGTCCCCGTTGTAACTCGAGAAGACCTGCCGCAACTGGAGAAAATCTACGAGGTTCTCCCCTCCAGGCGAGATGAGGCCCATTTCCGCTGAGGCGTCTCGAGGCTGATCACACCTCCCCTCTGGAACTTCGAAAGGGTCCTTCACACCCTTGGTGCAAATCAAGAAGTTCCCCGACATACCCGTCTCCGCTCGAGAGGAATCACGAGGGTCCCGCCCACATCCAGAGGAGCCCCGTTTCCGCCTCGTAGCTCGAGATGAGGGATCCTTTCCCTGCTTCGTCGGGAAAGAGTTCCCGGCGTTCCCGTCGCATCTCAAGAGGAGGCCCTCTCTACAGGAACGGCGAGAGGAACTCCAGGGTCGTGCCACCATTCCAAGAGTCCCCCAGATGTCTCAGTCCATTCCAGAGGAACCTCTTTTCCCTTCACCGGCTCGTCTTTCACGCCGAGGATCGACTCACACCAAGGTGGCACGTGGCACAGCCCTGTGGGAAAGCCTCGTGGGAAAGCCTCGAGGGACAGCCTCGAGGAAAAGCCACAGATCCCTTGATCCACGTGACAGGAAGCGTGACACTACTGCTGCAGGTCGGGAGGAAAGCGCACGTGCATGCCCCCACTCGAGACGAGGCCTGACTCCCCTGGGGAGACTCAGAAGCACCCCAAGATCCATGGCAACACTGGAGAGGAATCCTCAGGTTCCGGCCCCGACTCCACACAAGGACTGAGGCCCCGGCATGGACGGGAGAGGAATCCCGAGAGGTCCCCTAGCAACTCGCATGGGGACTGGCCTTTCCTGAGGCCACCAGAGCGGGTCCCTGAGGTCCCCGTTGTAACTCGAGAAGACCTGCCGCAACTCGAGAAAATCCAAGAGGTTCTCCCCTCCAGGCGAGATGAGGCCCATTTCCGCTGAGGCGTCTTGAGGCTGATCACACCTCACCTCTGGAACTTCGAAAGGGTCCTTCACACCCTTGGTGCAAATCAAGAAGTTCCCCGACATACCCGTCTCCACTCGAGAGGAATCACGAGGGTCCCGCCCACATCCAGAGGAGCCCCGTTTCCGCCTCATAGCTCTAGATGAGGGATCCTTTCCCTGCTTCTTCTGGAAAGAGTTCCCGGCCTTCCCGTCGCATCTCAAGAGGAGGAACTCTACAGGAACGTCGAGAGGAACTCCAGGGTCGTGCCACCATTTCAAGAGTCCCCCAGATGTCTCAGTCCATTCCAGAGGAACCTCTTTTCCCTTCACCGGCTCGTCTTTCACGCCGAGGATCGACTCACACCAAGGTGGCACGTGGCACAGCCCTGTGGGAAAGCCTCGTGGGAAAGCCTCGAGGGACAGCCTCGAGGGAAAGCCACAGATCCCTTGATCCACGTGACAGGAAGCGTGACACTACTGCTGCAGCTCGGGAGGAAAGCGTACGTGCATGCCCCCACTCGAGACGAGGCCTGACTCCCCTGGGGAGACTCAGAAGCACCCCAAGATCCATGGCAACACTGGAGAGGAATCCTCAGGTTCCGGCCCCGACTCCACACAAGGACTGAGGCCCCGGCATGGACGGGAGAGGTATCCAGAGAGGTCCCCTAGCAACTCGCATGGGGACTGGCCTTTCCTGAGGCCACCAGAGCGGGTCCCTGAGGTCCCCGTCGTAACTCGAGAAGACCTGCCGCAACTCGAGAAAATCCAGGAGGTTCTCCCCTCCAGGCGAGATGAGGCCCATTTCCGCTGAGGCGTCTCGAGGCTGATCACACCTCCCCTCTGGAACTTCGAAAGGGTCCTTCACACCCTTGGTGCAAATCAAGAAGTTCCCCGACATACCCGTCTCCGCTCGAGAGGAATCACGAGGGTCCCGCCCACATCCAGAGGAGCCCCGTTTCCGCCTCGTAGCTCGAGATGAGGGATCCTTTCCCTGCTTCGTCGGGAAAGAGTTCCCGGCCTTCCCGTCGCATCTCAAGAGGAGGCCCTCTCTACAGGAACGGCGAGAGGAACTCCAGGGTCGTGCCACCATTCCAAGAGTCCCCGAGATGTCTCAGTCCATTCCAGAGGAACCTCTTTTCCCTTCACCGGCTCGTCTTTCACGCCGAGGATCGACTCACACCAAGGTGGCACGTGGCACAGCCCTGTGGGAAAGCCTCGTGGGAAAGCCTCGAGGGACAGCCTCGAGGGAAAGCCACAGATCCCTTGATCCACGTGACAGGAAGCGTGACACTACTGCTGCAGCTCGGGAGGAAAGCGCACGTGCATGCCCCCACTCGAGACGAGGCCTGACTCCCCTGGGGAGACTCAGAAGCACCCCAAGATCCATGGCAACACTGGAGAGGAATCCTCAGGTTCCGGCCCCGACTCCACACAAGGACTGAGGCCCCGGCATGGACGGGAGAGGAATCCCGAGAGGTCCCCTAGCAACTCGCATGGGGACTGGCCTTTCCTGAGGCCACCAGAGCGGGTCCCTGAGGTCCCCGTCGTAAATCGAGAAGACCTGCCGCAACTCGAGAAAATCCAGGAGGTTCTCCCCTCCAGGCGAGATGAGGCCCATTTCCGCTGAGGCGTCTCGAGGCTGATCACACCTCACCTCTGGAACTTCGAAAGGCTCCTTCACACCCTTGGTGCAAATCAAGAAGTTCCCCGACCTAGCCGTCTCCACTCGAGAGGAATCACGAGGGTCCCGCCCACATCCAGAGGAGCCCCGTTTCCGCCTCGTAGCTCGAGATGAGGGATCCTTTCCCTGCTTCATCGGGAAAGAGTTCCCGGCCTTCCCGTCGCATCTCAAGAGGAGGCCCTCTCAACAGGAACGGCGAGAGGAACTCCAGGGTCATGCCACCATTCCAAGAGTCCCCCAGATGTCTCAGTCCATTCCAGAGGAACCTCTTTTCCCTTCACCGGCTCGTCTTTCACGCCGAGGATCGACTCACACCAAGGTGGCACGTGGCACAGCCCTGTGGGAAAGCCTCGTGGGAAAGCCTCGAGGGACAGCCTCGAGGGAAAGCCACAGATCCCTTGATCCACGTGACAGGAAGCGTGACACTACTGCTGCAGCTCGGGAGGAAAGCGCACGTGCATGCCCCCACTCGAGACGAGGCCTGACTCCCCTGGGGAGACTCAGAAGCACCCCAAGATCCATGGAAACACTGGAGAGGAATCTTCAGGTTCCGGCCCCGACTCCACACAAGGACTGAGGCCCCGGCATGGACGCGAGAGGAATCCCGAGAGGTCCCCTAGCAACTCGCATGGGGACTGGCCTTTCCTGAGGCCACCAGAGCGGGTCCCTGAGGTCCCCGTCGTAACTCGAGAAGACCTGCCGCAACTCGAGAAAATCCAGGAGGTTCTCCCCTCCAGGCGAGATGAGGCCCATTTCCTCTGAGGCGTCTCGAGGCTGATCACACCTCCCCTCTGGAACTTCGAAAGGGTCCTTCACACCCTTGGTGCAAATCAAGAAGTTCCCCGACATACCCGTCTCCACTCGAGAGGAATCACGAGGGTCCCGCCCACATCCAGAGGAGCCCCGTTTCCGCCTCGTAGCTCGAGATGAGGGATCCTTTCCCTGCTTCGTCGGGAAAGAGTTCCCGGCCTTCCCGTCGCATCTCAAGAGGAGGCCCTCCCAACAGGAACGGCGAGAGGAACTCCAGGGTCGTGCCACCATTCCAAGAGTCCCCCAGATGTCTCAGTCCATTCCAGAGGAACCTCTTTTCCCTTCACCGGCTCGTCTTTCACGCCGAGGATCGACTCACACCAAGGTGGCACGTGGCACAGCCCTGTGGGAAAGCCTCGTGGGAAAGCCTCGAGGGACAGCCTCGAGGAAAGCCACAGATCCCTTGATCCACGTGACAGCAAGCGTGACACTACTGCTGCAGCTCGGGAGGAAAGCGCACGTGCATGCCCCCACTCGAGACGAGGCCTGACTCCCCTGGGGAGACTCAGAAGCACCCCAAGTTCCATGGCAACACTGGAGAGGAATCCTCAGGTTCCGGCCCCGACTCCACACAAGGACTGAGGCCCCGGCATGGACGGGAGAGGAATCCCGAGAGGTCCCCTAGCAACTCGCATGGGACTGGCCTTTCCTGAGGCCACCAGAGCGGGTCCCTGAGGTCCCCGTTGTAACTCGAGAAGACCTGCCGCAACTGGAGAAAATCTACGATGTTCTCCCCTCCAGGCGAGATGAGGCCCATTTCCGCTGAGGCGTCTCGAGGCTGATCACACCTCACCTCTGGAACTTCGAAAGGCTCCTTCACACCCTTGGTGCAAATCAAGAGTTCCCCGACATACCCGTCTCCACTCGAGAGGAATCACGAGGGTCCCGCCCACATCCAGAGGAGCCCCGTTTCCGCCTCGTAGCTCGAGATGAGGGATCCTTTCCCTGCTTCGTCGGGAAAGAGTTCCCGGCGTTCCCACGCATCTCAAGAGGAGGCCCTCTCAACAGGAACGGCGAGAGGAACTCCAGGGTCGTGCCACCATTCCAAGAGTCCCCCAGATGTCTCAGTCCATTCCAGAGGAACCTCTTTTCCCTTCATCGGCTCGTCTTTCACGCCGAGGATCGACTCACACCAAGGTGGCACGTGGCACAGCCCTGTGGGAAAGCCTCGTATGAAAGCCTCGAGGGACAGCCTCGAGGGAAAGCCACAGATCCCTTGATCCACGTGACAGGAAGCGTGACACTACTGCTGCAGCTCGGGAGGAAAGCGCACGTGCATGCCCCCACTCGAGACGAGGCCTGACTCCCCTGGGGAGACTCAGAAGCACCCCAAGATCCATGGCAACACTGGAGAGGAATCCTCAGGTTCCGGCCCCGACTCCACACAAGGACTGAGGCCCCGGCATGGACGGGAGAGGAATCCCGAGAGGTCGCCTAGCAACTCGCATGGGGACTGGCCTTTCCTGAGGCCACCAGAGCGGGTCCCTGAGGTCCCCGTTGTAACTCGAGAAGACCTGCCGCAACTGGAGAAAATCTACGAGGTTCTCCCCTCCAGGCGAGATGAGGCCCATTTCCGCTGAGGCGTCTCGAGGCTGATCACACCTCCCCTCTGGAACTTCGAAAGGGTCCTTCACACCCTTGGTGCAAATCAAGAAGTTCCCCGACATACCCGTCTCCGCTCGAGAGGAATCACGAGGGTCCCGCCCACATCCAGAGGAGCCCCGTTTCCGCCTCGTAGCTCGAGATGAGGGATCCTTTCCCTGCTTCGTCGGGAAAGAGTTCCCGGCGTTCCCGTCGCATCTCAAGAGGAGGCCCTCTCTACAGGAACGGCGAGAGGAACTCCAGGGTCGTGCCACCATTCCAAGAGTCCCCCAGATGTCTCAGTCCATTCCAGAGGAACCTCTTTTCCCTTCACCGGCTCGTCTTTCACGCCGAGGATCGACTCACACCAAGGTGGCACGTGGCACAGCCCTGTGGGAAAGCCTCGTGGGAAAGCCTCGAGGGACAGCCTCGAGGAAAAGCCACAGATCCCTTGATCCACGTGACAGGAAGCGTGACACTACTGCTGCAGGTCGGGAGGAAAGCGCACGTGCATGCCCCCACTCGAGACGAGGCCTGACTCCCCTGGGGAGACTCAGAAGCACCCCAAGATCCATGGCAACACTGGAGAGGAATCCTCAGGTTCCGGCCCCGACTCCACACAAGGACTGAGGCCCCGGCATGGACGGGAGAGGAATCCCGAGAGGTCCCCTAGCAACTCGCATGGGGACTGGCCTTTCCTGAGGCCACCAGAGCGGGTCCCTGAGGTCCCCGTTGTAACTCGAGAAGACCTGCCGCAACTCGAGAAAATCCAAGAGGTTCTCCCCTCCAGGCGAGATGAGGCCCATTTCCGCTGAGGCGTCTTGAGGCTGATCACACCTCACCTCTGGAACTTCGAAAGGGTCCTTCACACCCTTGGTGCAAATCAAGAAGTTCCCCGACATACCCGTCTCCACTCGAGAGGAATCACGAGGGTCCCGCCCACATCCAGAGGAGCCCCGTTTCCGCCTCATAGCTCTAGATGAGGGATCCTTTCCCTGCTTCTTCTGGAAAGAGTTCCCGGCCTTCCCGTCGCATCTCAAGAGGAGGAACTCTACAGGAACGTCGAGAGGAACTCCAGGGTCGTGCCACCATTTCAAGAGTCCCCCAGATGTCTCAGTCCATTCCAGAGGAACCTCTTTTCCCTTCACCGGCTCGTCTTTCACGCCGAGGATCGACTCACACCAAGGTGGCACGTGGCACAGCCCTGTGGGAAAGCCTCGTGGGAAAGCCTCGAGGGACAGCCTCGAGGGAAAGCCACAGATCCCTTGATCCACGTGACAGGAAGCGTGACACTACTGCTGCAGCTCGGGAGGAAAGCGCACGTGCATGCCCCCACTCGAGACGAGGCCTGACTCCCCTGGGGAGACTCAGAAGCACCCCAAGATCCATGGCAACACTGGAGAGGAATCCTCAGGTTCCGGCCCCGACTCCACACAAGGACTGAGGCCCCGGCATGGACGGGAGAGGAATCCCGAGAGGTCCCCTAGCAACTCGCATGGGGACTGGCCTTTCCTGAGGCCACCAGAGCGGGTCCCTGAGGTCCCCGTCGTAACTCGAGAAGACCTGCCGCAACTCGAGAAAATCCAGGAGGTTCTCCCCTCCAGGCGAGATGAGGCCCATTTCCGCTGAGGCGTCTCGAGGCTGATCACACCTCACCTCTGGAACTTCAAAAGGCTCCTTCACACCCTTGGTGCAAATCAAGAAGTTCCCCGACATACCCGTCTCCACTCGAGAGGAATCACGAGGGTCCCGCCCACATCCAGAGGAGCCCCGTTTCCGCCTCGTAGCTCGAGATGAGGGATCCTTTCCCTGCTTCGTCGGGAAAGAGTTCCCGGCATTCCCGTCGAATCTCAAGAGGAGGCCCTCTCTACAGGAACGGCGAGAGGAACTCCAGGGTCGTGCCACCATTCCAAGAGTCCCCCAGATGTCTCAGTCCATTCCAGAGGAACCTCTTTTCCCTTCACCGGCTCGTCTTTCACGCCGAGGATCGACTCACACCAAGGTGGCACGTGGAACAGCCCTGTGGGAAAGCCTCGTGGGAAAGCCTCGAGGGACAGCCTCGAGGGAAAGCCACAGATCCCTTGATCCACGTGACAGGAAGCGTGACACTACTGCTGCAGCTCGGGAGGAAAGCGCACGTGCATGCCCCCACTCGAGACGAGGCCTGACTCCCCTGGGGAGACTCAGAAGCACCCCAAGATCCATGGCAACACTGGAGAGGAATCCTCAGGTTCCGGCCCCGACTCCACACAAGGACTGAGGCCCCGGCATGGACGGGAGAGGAATCCCGAGAGGTCCCCTAGCAACTCGCATGGGGACTGGCCTTTCCTGAGGCCACCAGAGCGGGTCCCTGAGGTCCCCGTTGTAACTCGAGAAGACCTGCCGCAACTCGAGAAAATCCAGGAGGTCCTCCCCTCCAGGCGAGATGAGGCCCATTTCCGCTGAGGCGTCTCGAGGCTGATCACACCTCACCTCTGGAACTTCGAAAGGGTCCTTCACACCCTTGGTGCAAATCAAATAGTTCCCCGACCTAGCCGTCTCCACTCGAGAGGAATCACGAGGGTCCCGCCCACATCCAGAGGAGCCCCGTTTCCGCCTCGTAGCTCGAGATGAGGGATCCTTTCCCTGCTTCGTCGGGAAAGAGTTCCCGGCCTTCCCGTCGCATCTCAAGAGGAGGCCCTCCCAACAGGAACGGCGAGAGGAACTCCAGGGTCGTGCCACCATTCCAAGAGTCCCCCAGATGTCTCAGTCCATTCCAGAGGAACCTCTTTTCCCTTCACCGGCTCGTCTTTCACGCCGAGGATCGACTCACACCAAGGTGGCACGTGGCACAGCCCTGTGGGAAAGCCTCGTGGGAAAGCCTCGAGGGACAGCCTCGAGGGAAAGCCACAGATCCCTTGATCCACGTGACAGGAAGCGTGACACTACTGCTGCAGCTCGGGAGGAAATCGCACGTGCATGCCCCCACTCGAGACGAGGCCTGACTCCCCTGGGGAGACTCAGAAGCACCCCAAGATCCATGGCAACACTGGAGAGGAATCCTCAGGTTCCGGCCCCGACTCCACACAAGGACTGAGGCCCCGGCATGGACGGGAGAGGAATCCCGAGAGGTCCCCTAGCAACTCGCATGGGGACTGGCCTTTCCTGAGGCCACCAGAGCGGGTCCCTGAGGTCCCCGTTGTAACTCGAGAATACCTGCCGCAACTGGAGAAAATCTACGATGTTCTCCCCTCCAGGCGAGATGAGGCCCATTTCCGCTGAGGCGTCTCGAGGCTGATCACACCTCACCTCTGGAACTTCGAAAGGCTCCTTCACACCCTTGGTGCAAATCAAGAAGTTCCCCGACATACCCGTCTCCACTCGAGAGGAATCACGAGGGTCCCGCCCACATCCAGAGGAGCCCCGTTTCCGCCTCGTAGCTCGAGATGAGGGATCCTTTCCCTGCTTCGTCGGGAAAGAGTTCCCGGCGTTCCCACGCATCTCAAGAGGAGGCCCTCTCAACAGGAACGGCGAGAGGAACTCCAGGGTCGTGCCACCATTCCAAGAGTCCCCCAGATGTCTCAGTCCATTCCAGAGGAACCTCTTTTCCCTTCATCGGCTCGTCTTTCACGCCGAGGATCGACTCACACCAAGGTGGCACGTGGCACAGCCCTGTGGGAAAGCCTCGTATGAAAGCCTCGAGGGACAGCCTCGAGGGAAAGCCACAGATCCCTTGATCCACGTGACAGGAAGCGTGACACTACTGCTGCAGCTCGGGAGGAAAGCGCACGTGCATGCCCCCATTCGAGACGAGGCCTGACTCCCCTGGGGAGACTCAGAAGCACCCCAAGATCCATGGCAACACTGGAGAGGAATCCTCAGGTTCCGGCCCCGACTCCACACAAGGACTGAGGCCCCGGCATGGACGGGAGAGGAATCCCGAGAGGTCCCCTAGCAACTCGCATGGGGACTGGCCTTTCCTGAGGCCACCAGAGCGGGTCCCTGAGGTCCCCGTTGTAACTCGAGAAGACCTGCCGCAACTGGAGAAAATCCAGGAGGTTCTCCCCTCCAGGCGAGATGAGGCCCATTTCCGCTGAGGCGTCTCGAGGCTGATCACACCTCACCTCTGGAACTTCGAAAGGCTCCTTCACACCCTTGGTGCAAATCAAGAAGTTCCCTGACATACCCGTCTCCACTCGAGAGTAATCACGAGGGTCCCGCCCACATCCAGAGGAGCCCCGTTTCCGCCTCGTAGCTCGAGATGAGGGATCCTTTCCCTGCTTCGTCGGGAAAGAGTTCCCAGCGTTCCCGTCGCATCTCAAGAGGAGGCCCTCTCAACAGGAACGGCGAGAGGAACTCCAGGGTCGTGCCACCATTCCAAGAGTCCCCCAGATGTCTCAGTCCATTCCAGAGGAACCTCTTTTCCCTTCACCGGCTCGTCTTTCACGCCGAGGATCGACTCACACCAGGGTGGCACGTGGCACAGCCCTGTGGGAAAGCCTCGTGGGAAAGCCTCGAGGGACAGCCTCGAGGGAAAGCCACAGATCCCTTGATCCACGTGACAGGAAGCGTGACACTACTGCTGCAGCTCAGGAGGAAAGCGCACGTGCATGCCCCCACTCGAGACGAGGCCTGACTCCCCTGGGGAGACTCAGAAGCACCCCAAGATCCATGGCAACACTGGAGAGGAATCCTCAGGTTCCGGCCCCGACTCCACACAAGGACTGAGGCCCCGGCATGGATGGGAGAGGAATCCCGAGAGGTCCCCTAGCAACTCGCATGGGGACTGGCCTTTCCTGAGGCCACGAGAGCGGGTCCCTGAGGTCCCCGTCGTAACTCGAGAAAACCTGCCGCAACTCGAGAAAATCCAGGAGGTTCTCCCCTCCAGGCGAGATGAGGCCCATTTCCGCTGAGGCGTCTCGAGGCTGATCACACCTCACCTCTGGAACTTCGAAAGGGTCCTTCACAACCTTGGTGCAAATCAAGAAGTTCCCCGACATACCCGTTTCCACTCGAGAGGAATCACGAGGGTCCCGCCCACATCCAGAGGAGCCCCGTTTCCGCCTCGTAGCTCGAGATGAGGGATCCTTTCCCTGCTTCGTCGGGAAAGAGTTCCCGGCGTTCCCGTCGCATCTCAAGAGGAGGCCCTCTGAACGGGAATGGCGAGAGGAACTCCAGGGTCGTGCCACCATTCCAAGAGTCCCCCAGATGTCTCAGTCCATTCCAGAGGAACCTCTTTTCCCTTCACCGGCTCGTCTTTCACGCCGAGGATCGACTCACACCAAGGTGGCACGTGGCACAGCCCTGTGGGAAAGCCTCGAGGGACAGCCTGGAGGGAAAGCCACAGATCCCTTGATCCACGTGACAGGAAGCGTGACACTACTGCTGCAGCTCGGGAGGAAAGCGCACGTGCATGCCCCCACTCGAGACGAGGCCTGACTCCCCTGGGGAGACTCAGAAGCACCCCAAGATCCATGGCAACACTGGAGAGGAATCCTCAGGTTCCGGCCCCGACTCCACACAAGGACTGAGGCCCCGGCATGGACGGGAGAGGAATCCCGAGAGGTCCCCTAGCAACTTGCATGGGGACTGGCCTTTCCTGAGGCCACCAGAGCGGGTCCCTGAGGTCCCCGTCGTAACTCGAGAAGACCTGCCGCAACTCGAGAAAATCCAGGAGGTTCTCCCCTCCAGGCGAGATGAGGCCCATTTCCGCTGAGGCGTTTCGAGGCTGATCACACCTCCCCTCTGGAACTTCGAAAGGGTCCTTCACACCCTTGGTGCAAATCAAGAAGTTCCCCGACCTAGCCGTCTCCACTCGAGAGGAATCACGAGGGTCCCGCCCACATCCAGAGGAGCCCCGTTTCCGCCTCGTAGCTCGAGATGAGGGATCCTTTCCCTGCTTCGTCGGGAAAGAGTTCCCGGCCTTCCCGTCGCATCTCAAGAGGAGGCCCTCCCAACAGGAACGGCGAGAGGAACTCCAGGGTAGTGCCACCATTCCAAGAGTCCCCCAGATGTCTCAGTCCATTCCAGAGGAACCTCTTTTCCCTTCACCGGCTCGTCTTTCACGCCGAGGATCGACTCACACCAAGGTGGCACGTGGCACAGCCCTGTGGGAAAGCCTCGTGGGAAAGCCTCGAGGGACAGCCTCGAGGGAAAGCCACAGATCCCTTGATCCACGTGACAGGAAGCGTGACACTACTGCTGCAGCTCGGGAGGAAAGCGCACGTGCATGCCCCCACTCGAGACGAGGCCTGACTCCCCTGGGGAGACTCAGAAACACCCCAAGATCCATGGCAACACTGGAGAGGAATCCTCAGGTTCCGGCCCCGACTCCACACAAGGACTGAGGCCCCGGCATGGACGGGAGAGGAATCCCGAGAGGTCCCCTAGCAACTCGCATGGGGACTGGCCTTTCCTGAGGCCACCAGAGCGGGTCCCTCAGGTCCCCGTCGTAACTCGAGAAGACCTGCCGCAACTGGAGAAAATCCAGGAGGTTCTCCCCTCCAGGCGAGATGAGGCCCATTTCCGCTGAGGCGTCTCGAGGCTGATCACACCTCCCCTCTGGAACTTCGAAAGGGTCCTTCACACCCTTGGTGCAAATCAAGAAGTTCCCCGACATACCCGACTCCACTCGAGAGGAATCACGAGGGTCCCGCCCACATCCAGAGGAGCCCCGTTTCCGCCTCGTAGCTCGAGATGAGGGATCCTTTCCCTGCTTCGTCGGGAAAGATTTCCCGGCGTTCCCGTCGCATCTCAAGAGGAGGCCCTCTCAACAGGAACGGCGAGAGGTACTCCAGGGTCGTGCCTCCATTCCAAGAGTCCCCCAGATGTCTCAGTCCATTCCAGAGGAACCTCTTTTCCCTTCACCGGTTCGTCTTTCACGCCGAGGATCGACTCACACCAAGGTGGCACGTGGCACAGCCCTGTGGGAAAGCCTCGTGGGAAAGCTTCGAGGGACAGCCTCGAGTGAAAGCCACAGATCCCTTGATCCACGTGACAGGAAGCGTGACACTACTGCTGCAGCTCGGGAGGAAAGCACACGTGCATGCCCCCACTCGAGACGAGGCCTGACTCCCCTGGGGAGACTCAGAAGCACCCCAAGATCCATGGCAACACGGAAGAGGAATCCTCAGGTTCCGGCCCCGATTCCACACAAGGACTGAGGCCCCGGCATGGACGGGAGAGGTATCCAGAGAGGTCCCCTAGCAACTCGCATGGGGACTGGCCTTTCCTGAGGCCACCAGAGCGGGTCCCTGAGGTCCCCGTCGTAACTCGAGAAGACCTGCCGCAACTCGAGAAAATCCAGGAGGTTCTCCCCTCCAGGCGAGATGAGGCCCATTTCCGCTGAGGCGTCTCGAGGCTGATCACACCTCCCCTCTGGAACTTCGAAAGGGTCCTTCACACCGTTGGTGCAAATCAACAAGTTCCCCGACATACGCGTCTCCACTCGAGAGGAATCACGAGGGTCCCGCCCACATCCAGAGGAGCCCCGTTTCCGCCTCGTAGCTCGAGATGAGGGATCCTTTCCCTGCTTCGTCGGGAAAGAGTTCCCGGCGTTCCCGTCGCATCTCAAGAGGAGGCCCTCTCAACAGGAACGGCGAGAGGAACTCCAGGGTCGTGCCACCATTCCAAGAGTCCCCCAGATGTCTCAGTCCATTCCAGAGGAACCTCTTTTCCCTTCACCGGTTCGTCTTTCACGCCGAGGATCGACTCACACCAAGGTGGCACGTGGCACAGCCCTGTGGGAAAGCCTCGTGGGAAAGCCTCGAGGGACAGCCTCGAGGGAAAGCCACAGATCCCTTGATCCACGTGACAGGAAGCGTGACACTACTGCTGCAGCTCGGGAGGAAAGCGCACGTGTATGCCCCCACTCGAGACGAGGCCTGACTCCCCTGGGGAGACTCAGAAGCACCCAAAGATCCATGGCAACACTGGAGAGGAATCCTCAGGTCCGGCCCCGACTCCACACAAGGACTGAGGCCCCGGCATGGACGGGAGAGGAATCCCGAGAGGTCCCCTAGCAACTCGCATGGGGACTGGCCTTTCCTGAGGCCACCAGAGCGGGTCCCTCAGGTCCCCGTCGTAACTCGAGAAGACCTGCCG
Source organism: Budorcas taxicolor (assembly GCF_023091745.1). NCBI lineage: Eukaryota > Metazoa > Chordata > Mammalia > Artiodactyla > Bovidae > Budorcas > Budorcas taxicolor. The sequence goes on from NW_026291688.1 coordinate 136,970, forward strand.
CAACTGGAGAAAATCCAGGAGGTTCTCCCCTCCAGGCGAGATGAGGCCCATTTCCGCTGAGGCGTCTCGAGGCTGATCACACCTCCCCTCTGGAACTTCGAAAGGGTCCTTCACACCCTTGGTGCAAATCAAGAAGTTCCCCGACATACCCGACTCCACTCGAGAGGAATCACGAGGGTCCCGCCCACATCCAGAGGAGCCCCGTTTCCGCCTCGTAGCTCGAGATGAGGGATCCTTTCCCTGCTTCGTCGGGAAAGAGTTCCCGGCGTTCCCGTCGCATCTCAAGAGGAGGCCCTCTCAACAGGAACGGCGAGAGGAACTCCAGGGTCGTGCCACCATTCCAAGAGTCCCCCAGATGTCTCAGTCCATTCCAGAGGAACCTCTTTTCCCTTCACCGGCTCGTCTTTCACGCCGAGGATCGACTCACACCAAGGTGGCACGTGGCACAGCCCTGTGGGAAAGCCTCGTGGGAAAGCCTCGAGGGACAGCCTGGAGGGAAAGCCACAGATCCCTTGATCCACGTGACAGGAAGGGTGACACTACTGCTGCATCTCGGGAGGAAAGCGCACGTGCATGCCCCCACTCGAGACGAGGCCTGACTCCCCTGGGGAGACTCAGAAGCACCCCAAGATCCATGGCAACACTGGAGAGGAATCCTCAGGTTCCGGCCCCGACTCCACACAAGGACTGAGGCCCCGGCATGGACGGGAGAGGAATCCCGAGAGGTCCCCTAGCAACTCGCATGGGGACTGGCCTTTCCTGAGGCCACCAGAGCGGGTCCCTCAGGTCCCCGTCGTAACTCGCGAAGACCTGCCGCAACTCGAGATAATCCAGGAGGTTCTCCCCTCCAGGCGAGATGAGGCCCATTTCCGCTGAGGCGTCTCGAGGCTGATCACACCTCCCCTCTGGAACTTCGAAAGGGTCCTTCACACCCTTGGTGCAAATCAAGAAGTTCCCCGACATACCCGTCTCCACTCGAGAGGAATCACGAGGGTCCCGCCCACATCCAAAGGAGCCCCGTTTCCGCCTCGTAGCTCGAGATGAGGGATCCTTTCCCTGCTTCGTCGGGAAAGAGTTCCCGGCGTTCCCGTCGCATCTCAAGAGGAGGCCCTCTCAACAGGAACGGCGAGAGGAACTCCAGGGTCGTGCCACCATTCCAAGAGTCCCCCAGATGTCTCAGTCCATTCCAGAGGAACCTCTTTTCCCTTCACCGGCTCGTCTTTCACGCTGAGGATCGACTCACACCAAGGTGGCACGTGGCACAGCCCTGTGGGAAAGCCTCGTGGGAAAGCCTCGAGGGACAGCCTCGAGGGAAAGCCACAGATCCCTTGATCCACGTGACAGGAAGCGTGACACTACTGCTGCAGCTCGGAAGGAAAGCGCACGTGCATGCCCCCACTCGAGACGAGGCCTGACTCCCCTGGGGAGACTCAGAAGCACCCCAAGATCCATGGCAACACTGGAGAGGAATCCTCAGGTCCGGCCCCGACTCCACACAAGGACTGAGGCCCCGGCATGGACGGGAGAGGAATCCCGAGAGGTCCCCTAGCAACTCGCATGGGGACTGGCCTTTCCTGAGGCCACCAGATCGGGTCCCTGAGGTCCCCGTCGTAACTCGAGAAGACCTGCCGCAACTCGAGAAAATCCAGGAGGTTCTCCCCTCCAGGCGAGATGAGGCCCATTTCCGCTGAGGCGTCTCGAGGCTGATCACACCTCCCCTCTGGAACTTCGAAAGGGTCCTTCACACCCTTGGTGCAAATCAAGAAGTTCCCCGACATACCCGTCTCCACTCGAGAGGAATCACGAGGGTCCCGCACACATCCAGAGGAGCCCCGTTTCTGCCTCGTAGCTCGAGATGAGGGATCCTTTCCCTGCTTCGTCGGGAAAGAGTTCCCGGCCTTCCCGTCGCATCTCAAGAGGAGGCCCTCTCAACAGGAACGGCGAGAGGAACTCCAGGGTCGTGCCACCATTCCAAGAGTCCCCCAGATGTCTCAGTCCATTCCAGAGGAACCTCTTTTCCCTTCACCGGCTCGTCTTTCACGCCGAGGATCGACTCACACCAAGGTGGCACGTGGCACAGCCCTGTGGGAAAGCCTCGTGGGAAAGCCTCGAGGGACAGCCTCGAGGGAAAGCCACAGATCCCTTGATCCACGTGACAGGAACCGTGACACTACTGCTGCAGCTCGGGAGGAAAGCGCACGTGCATGCCCCCACTCGAGACGAGGCCTGACTCCCCTGGGGAGACTCAGAAGCACCCCAAGATCCATGGCAACACTGGAGAGGAATCCTCAGGTCCGGCCCCGACTCCACACAAGGACTGAGGCCCCGGCATGGACGGGAGAGGAATCCCGAGAGGTCCCCTAGCAACTCGCATGGGGACTGGCCTTTCCTGAGGCCACCAGATCGGGTCCCTGAGGTCCCCGTCGTAACTCGAGAAGACCTGCCGCAACTCGAGAAAATCCAGGAGGTTCTCCCCACCAGGCGAGATGAGGCCCATTTCCGCTGAGGCGTCTCGAGGCTGATCACACCTCCCCTCTGGAACTTCGAAAGGGTCCTTCACAGCCTTGGTGCAAATCAAGAAGTTCCCCGACATACCCGACTCCACTCGAGAGGAATCACGAGGGTCCCGCCCACATCCAGAGGAGCCCCGTTTCCGCCTCGTAGCTCGAGATGAGGGATCCTTTCCCTGCTTCGTCGGGAAAGAGTTCCCGGCGTTCCCGTCGCATCTCAAGAGGAGGCCCTCTCAACAGGAACGGCGAGAGGAACTCCAGGGTCGTGCCACCATTCCAAGAGTCCCCCAGATGTCTCAGTCCATTCCAGAGGAACCTCTTTTCCCTTCACCGGCTCATCTTTCACGCCGAGGATCGACTCACACCAAGGTGGCACGTGGCACAGCCCTGTGGGAAAGCCTCGTGGGAAAGCCTCGAGGGACAGCCTCGAGGGAAAGCCACAGATCCCTTGATCCACGTGACAGGAAGCGTGACACTACTGCTGCAGCTCGGGAGGAAAGCGCACGTGCATGCCCCCACTCGAGACGAGGCCTGACTCCCCTGGGGAGACTCAGAAGCACCCCAAGATCCATGGCAACACTGGAGAGGAATCCTCAGGTTCCGGCCCCGACTCCACACAAGGACTGAGGCCCCGGCATGGACGGGAGATGAATCCCGAGAGGTCCCCTAGCAACTCGCATGGGGACTGGCCTTTCCTGAGGCCACCAGAGCGGGTCCCTCAGGTCCCCGTCGTAACTCGCGAAGACCTGCCGCAACTCGAGAAAATCCAGGAGGTTCTCCCCTCCAGGCGAGATGAGGCCCATTTCCGCTGAGGCGTCTCGAGGCTGATCACACCTCACCTCTGGAACTTCGAAAGGGTCCTTCACACCCTTGGTGCAAATCAAGAAGTTCCCCGACATACCCGTCTCCACTCGAGAGGAATCACGAGGGTCCCGCCCACATCCAGAGGAGCCCCGTTTCCGCCTCGTAGCTCGAGATGAGGGATCCTTTCCCTGCTTTGTCGGGAAAGAGTTCCCGGCGTTCCCGTCGCATCTCAAGAGGAGGCCCTCTCAACAGGAACGGCGAGAGGAACTCCAGGGTCGTGCCACCATTCCAAGAGTCCCCCAGATGTCTCAGTCCATTCCAGAGGAACCTCTTTTCCCTTCACCGGCTCGTCTTTCACGCCGAGGATCGACTCACACCAAGGTGGCACGTGGCACAGCCCTGTGGGAAAGCCTCGTGGGAAAGCCTCGAGGGACAGCCTCGAGGGAAAGCCACAGATCCCTTGATCCACGTGACAGGAACCGTGACACTACTGCTGCAGCTCGGGAGGAAAGCGCACGTGCATGCCCCCACTCGAGACGAGGCCTGACTCCCCTGGGGAGACTCAGAAGCACCCCAAGATCCATGGCAACACTGGAGAGGAATCCTCAGGTTCCGGCCCCGACTCCACACAAGGACTGAGGCCCCGGCATGGACGGGAGAGGAATCCCGAGAGGTCCCCTAGCAACTCGCATGGGGACTGGCCTTTCCTGAGGCCACCAGAGCGGGTCCCTCAGGTCCCCGTCGTAACTCGAGAAGACCTGCCGCAACTCGAGAAAATCCAGGAGTTTCTCCCCTCCAGGCGAGATGAGGCCCATTTCCGCTGAGGCGTCTCGAGGCTGATCACACCTCCCCTCTGGAACTTCGAAAGGGTCCTTCACACCCTTGGTGCAAATCAAGAAGTTCCCCGACCTAGCTGTCTCCACTCGAGAGGAATCACGAGGGTCCCGCCCACATCCAGAGGAGCCCCGTTTCCGCCTCGTAGCTCGAGATGAGGGATCCTTTCCCTGCTTCGTCGGGAAAGAGTTCCCGGCGTTCCCGTCGCATCTCAAGAGGAGGCCCTCTCAACAGGAACGGCGAGAGGAACTCCAGGGTCGTGCCACCATTCCAAGAGTCCCCCAGATGTCTCAGTCCATTCCAGAGGAACCTCTTTTCCCTTCACCGGCTCGTCTTTCACGCCGAGGATCGACTCACACCAAGGTGGCACGTGGCACAGCCCTGTGGGAAAGCCTCGTGGGAAAGCCTCGAGGGACAGCCTCGAGGGAAAGCCACAGATCCCTTGATCCACGTGACAGGAAGCGTGACACTACTGCTGCAGCTCGGGAGGAAAGCGCACGTGCATGCCCCCACTCGAGACGAGGCCTGACTCCCCTGGGGAGACTCAGAAGCACCCCAAGATCCATGGCAACACTGGAGAGGAATCCTCAGGTTCCGGCCCCGACTCCACACAAGGACTGAGGCCCCGGCATGGACGGGAGAGGAATCCCCAGAGGTACCATGGCAACTCGCATGGGGACTGGCCTTTCCTGAGGCCACCAGAGCGGGTCCCTGAGGTCCCCGTCGTAACTCGAGAAGACCTGCCACAACTCGAGAAAATCCAAGAGGTTCTCCCCTCCAGGCGAGATGAGGCCCATTTCCGCTGAGGCGTCTCGAGGCTGATCACACCTCACCTCTGGACCTTCGAAAGGGTCCTTCACACCCTTGGTGCAAATCAAGAAGTTCCCCGACATACCCGTCTCCACTCGAGAGGAATCACGAGGGTCCCGCCCACATCCAGAGAATACCCGTTTTTGCCTCGTAGCTCGAGATGAGGGATCCTTTCCCTGCTTCGTCGGGAAAGAGTTCCCGGCATTCCCGTCGCATCTCAAGAGGAGGCCCTCTCAACAGGAACGGCGAGAGGAACTCCAGGGTCGTGCCACCATTCCAAGAGTCCCCCAGATGTCTCAGTCCATTCCAGAGGAACCTCTTTTCCCTTCACCGGCTCGTCTTTCACGCCGAGGATCGACTCACACCAAGGAGGCACGTGGCTCAGCCCTGTGGGAAAGCCTCGTGGGAAAGCCTCGAGGGACAGCCTCGAGGGAAAGCCACAGATCCCTTGATCCACGTGACAGGAAGCGTGACACTACTGCTGCAGCTCGGGAGGAAAGCGCACGTGCATGCCCCCACTCGAGACGAGGCCTGACTCCCCTGGGGAGACTCAGAAGCACCCCAAGATCCATGGCAACACTGGAGAGGAATCCTCAGGTTCCGGCCCCGACTCCACACAAGGACTGAGGCCCCGGCATGGATGGGAGAGGAATCCCGAGAGGTCCCCTAGCAACTCGCATGGGGACTGGCCTTTCCTGAGGCCACCAGAGCGGGTCCCTCAGGTCCCCGTCGTAACTCGAGAAGACCTGCCGCAACTCGAGAAAATCCAGGAGGTTCTCCCCTCCAGGCGAGATGAGGCCCATTTCCGCTGAGGCGTCTCGAGGCTGATCACACCTCCCCTCTGGAACTTCGAAAGGGTCCTTCACACCCTTGGTGCAAATCAAGAAGTTCCCCGACATAGCCGTCTCCACTCGAGAGGAATCACGAGGGTCCCGCCCACATCCACAGGAGCCCCGTTTCTGCCTCGTAGCTCGAGATGAGGGATCCTTTCCCTGCTTTGTCGGGAAAGAGTTCCCGGCGTTCCCGTCGAATCTCAAGAGGAGGCCCTCTCAACAGGAACGGCGAGAGGTACTCCAGGGTCGTGCCACCATTCCAAGAGTCCCCCAGATGTCTCAGTCCATTCCAGAGGAACCTCTTTTCCCTTCACCGGCTCGTCTTTCACGCCGAGGATCGACTCACACCAAGGTGGCACGTGGCACAGCCCTGTGGGAAAGACTCGTGGGAAAGCCTCGAGTTACAGCCTCGAGGGAAAGCCACAGATCCCTTGATCCACGTGACAGGAAGCGTGACACTACTGCTGCAGCTCGGGAGGAAAGCGCACGTGCATGCCCCCACTCGAGACGAGGCCTGACTCCCCTGGGGAGACTCAGAAGCACCCCAAGATCCATGGCAACACTGGAGAGGAATCCTCAGGTCCGGCCCCGACTCCACACAAGGACTGAGGCCCCAGCATGGACGGGAGAGGAATCCCGAGAGGTCCCCTAGCAACTCGCATGGGGACTGGCCTTTCCTGAGGCCACCAGAGCGGGTCCCTGAGGTCCCCGTCGTAACTCGAGAAGACCTGCCGCAACTCGAGAAAATCCAGGAGGTTCTCCCCTCCAGGCGAGATGAGGCCCATTTCCGCTGAGGCGTCTCGAGGCTGATCACACCTCACCTCTGGAACTTCGAAAGGGTCCTTCACACCCTTGGTGCAAATCAAGAAGTTCCCCGACCTAGCCGTCTCCACTCGAGAGGAATCACGAGGGTCCCGCCCACATCCAGAGGAGCCCCGTTTCCGCCTCGTAGCTCGAGATGAGGGATCCTTTCCCTGCTTCGTCGGGAAAGAGTTCCCGGCGTTCCCGTCGCATCTCAAGAGGAGGCCCTCTCAACAGGAACGGCGAGAGGAACTCCAGGGTCGTGCCACCATTCCAAGAGTCCCCCAGATGTCTCAGTCCATTCCAGAGGAACCTCTTTTCCCTTCACCGGCTCGTCTTTCACGCCGAGGATCGACTCACACCAAGGTGGCACGTGGCACAGCCCTGTGGGAAAGCCTCGTGGGAAAGCCTCGAGGGACACCCTCGAGGGAAAGCCACAGATCCCTTGATCCACGTGACAGGAAGCGTGACACTACTGCTACAGCTCGGGAGGAAAGCGCACGTGCATGCCCCCACTCGAGACGAGGCCTGACTCCCCTGGGGAGACTCAGAAGCACCCCAAGATCCATGGCAACACTGGAGAGGAATCCTCAGGTTCCGGCCCCGACTCCACACAAGGACTGAGGCCCCGGCATGGACGGGAGAGGAATCCCGAGAGGTCCCCTAGCAACTCGCATGGGGACTGGCCTTTCCTGAGGCCACCAGAGCGGGTCCCTGAGGTCCCCGTCGTAACTCGAGAAGACCTGCCGCAACTCGAGAAAATCCAGGAGGTTCTCCCCTCCAGGCGAGATGAGGCCCATTTCCGCTGAGGCGTCTCGAGGCTGATCACACCTCCCCTCTGGAACTTCGAAAGGGTCCTTCACACCCTTGGTGCAAATCAAGAAGTTCCCCGACCTAGCCGTCTCCACTCGAGAGGAATCACGAGGGTCCCGCCCACATCCAGAGGAGCCCCGTTTCCGCCTCGTAGCTCGAGATGAGGGATCCTTTCCCTGCTTCGTCGGGAAAGAGTTCCCGGCGTTCCCGTCGCATCTCAAGAGCAGGCCCTCTCAACAGGAACGGCGAGAGGTACTCCAGGGTCGTGCCACCATTCCAAGAGTCCCCCAGATGTCTCAGTCCATTCCAGAGGAAACTCGTTTCCCTTCACCGGCTCGTCTTTCACGCCGAGGATCGACTCACACCAAGGTGGCACGTGGCACAGCCCTGTGGGAAAGCCTCGTGGGAAAGCCTCGAATGACAGCCTCGAGGGAAAGCCACAGATGCCTTGATCCAAGTGACAGGAAGCGTGACACTACTGCTGCAGCTCGGGAGGAAAGCGCACGTGCATGCCCCCACTCGAGACGAGGCCTGACTCCCCTGGGGAGACTCAGAAGCACCCCAAGATCCATGGCAACACTGGAGAGGAATCCTCAGGTTCCGGCCCCGACTCCACACAAGGACTGAGGCCCCGGCATGGACGGGAGAGGAATTCCGAGAGGTCCCCTAGCAACTCGCATGGGGACTGGCCTTTCCTGAGGCCACCAGAGCGGGTCCCTGAGGTCCCCGTCGTAACTCGAGAAGACCTGCCGCAACTCGAGAAAATCCAGGAGATTCTCCCCTCCAGGCGAGATGAGGCCCATTTCCGCTGAGGCGTCTCGAGGCTGATCACACCTCACCTCTGGAACTTCGAAAGGGTCCTTCACACCCTTGGTGCAAATCAAGAAGTTCCCCGACCTACCCGTCTCCACTCGAGAGGAATCACGAGGGTCCCGCCCACATCCAGAGGAGCCCCGTTTCCGCCTCGTAGCTCGAGATGAGGGATCCTTTCCCTGCTTCGTCGGGAAACAGTTCCCGGCGTTCCCGTCGCATCTCAAGAGGAGGCCCTCTCAACAGGAACGGCGAGAGGAACTCCAGGGTCGTGCCACCATTCCAAGAGTCCCCCAGATGTCTCAGTCCATTCCAGAGGAACCTCTTTTCCCTTCACCGGCTCGTCTTTCACGCCGAGGATCGACTCACACCAAGGTGGCACGTGGCACAGCCCTGTGGGAAAGCCTCGTGGGAAAGCCTCGAGGGACAGCCTCGAGGGAAAGCCACAGATCCCATGATTCACGTGACAGGAAGCGTGACACTACTGCTGCAGCTCGGGAGGAAAGCACACGTGCATGCCCCAACTCGAGACGAGGCCTGACTCCCTTGGGGAGACTCAGAAGCACCCCAAGATCCATGGCAACACTGGAGAGGAATCCTCAGGTTCCGGCCCCGACTCCACACAAGGACTGAGGCCCCGGCATGGACGGGAGAGGAATCCCGAGAGGTCCCCTAGCAACTCGCATGGGGACTGGCCTTTCCTGAGGCCACCAGAGCGGGTCCCTGAGGTCCCCGTCTTAACTCGAGAAGACCTGCCGCAACTCGAGAAAATCCAGGAGGTTCTCCCCTCCAGGGGAGATGAGGCCCATTTCCGCTGAGGCGTCTCGAGGCTGATCACACGTCACCTCTGGAACTTTGAAAGGGTCCTTCACACCCTTGGTGCAAATCAAGAAGTTCCCCGACCTACCCGTCTCCACTCGAGAGGAATCACGAGGGTCCCGCCCACATCCAGAGGAGCCCCGTTTCCGCCTCATAGCTCGAGATGAGGGATCCTTTCCCTGCTTCGTCGGGAAAGAGTTCCCGGCGTTCCCGTCGCATCTCAAGAGGAGGCCCTCTCAACAGGAACGGCGAGAGGAACTCCAGGGTCGTTCTACCATTCCAAGAGTCCCCCATATGTCTCAGTCCATTCCAGGGGAACCTCTTTTCCCTTCACCGGCTCGTCTTTCACGCCGAGGATCGACTCACACCAAGGTGGCACGTGGCACAGCCCTGTGGGAAAGCCTCGAGGGAAAGCCTCGAGGGACAGCCTCGAGGGAAAGCCACAGATGCCTTGATCCAAGTGACAGGAAGCGTGACACTACTGCTGCAGCTCGGGAGGAAAGCGCACGTGCATGCCCCCACTCGAGACGAGGCCTGACTCCCCTGGGGAGACTCAGAAGCACCCCAAGATCCATGGCAACACTGGAGAGGAATCCTCAGGTTCCGGCCCCGACTCCACACAAGGACTGAGGCCCCGGCATGGACGGGAGAGGAATCCCGAGAGGTCCCCTAGCAACTCGCATGGGGACTGGCCTTTCCTGAGGCCACAAGAGCGGGTCCCTGAGGTCCCCGTCGTAACTCGAGAAGACCTGCCGCAACTCGAGAAAATCCAGGAGATTCTCCCCTCCAGGCGAGATGAGGCCCATTTCCGCTGAGGCGTCTCGAGGCTGATCACACCTCACCTCTGGAACTTCGAAAGGGTCCTTCACACCCTTGGTGCAAATCAAGAAGTTCCCCGACCTAGCCGTCTCCACTCGAGAGGAATCACGAGGGTCCCGCCCACATCCAGAGGAGCCCCGTTTCCGCCTCGTAGCTCGAGATGAGGGATCCTTTCCCTGCTTCGTCGGGAAACAGTTCCCGGCGTTCCCGTCGAATCTCAAGAGGAGGCCCTCTCAACAGGAACGGCGAGAGGAACTCCAGGGTCGTGCCACCATTCCAAGAGTCCCCCAGATGTCTCAGTCCATTCCAGAGGAACCCCTTTTCCCTTCACCGGCTCGTCTTTCACGCCGAGGATCGACTCACACCAAGGTGGCACGTGGCACAGCCCTGTGGGAAAGCCTCGTGGGAAAGCCTCGAGGGACAGCCTCGAGGGAAAGCCACAGATCCCATGATTCACGTGACAGGAAGCGTGACACTACTGCTGCAGCTCGGGAGGAAAGCGCACGTGCATGCCCCAACTCGAGACGAGGCCTGACTCCCTTGGGGAGACTCAGAAGCACCCCAAGATCCATGGCAACACTGGAGAGGAATCCTCAGGTTCCGGCCCCAACTCCACACAAGGACTGAGGCCCCGGCATGGACGGGAGAGGAATCCCGAGAGGTCCCCTAGCAACTCGCATGGGGACTGGCCTTTCCTGAGGCCACCAGAGCGGGTCCCTGAGGTCCCCGTCGTAACTCGAGAAGACCTGCCGCAACTCGAGAAAATCCAGGAGTTTCTCCCCTCCAGGCGAGATGAGGCCCATTTCCGCTGAGGCGTCTCGAGGCTGATCACACCTCCCCTCTGGAACTTCGAGAGGGTCCTTCACACCCTTGGTGCAAATCAAGAAGTTCCCCGACCTAGCCGTCTCCACTCGAGAGGAATCACGAGGGTCCCGCCCACATCCAGAGGAGCCCCGTTTCCGCCTCGTAGCTCGAGATGAGGGATCCTTTCCCTGCTTCGTCGGGAAAGAGTTCCCGGCGTTCCCGTCGCATCTCAAGAGGAGGCCCTCTCAACAGGAACGGCGAGAGGAACTCCAGGGTCGTGCCACCATTCCAAGAGTCCCCCAGATGTCTCAGTCCATTCCAGAGGAACCTCTTTTCCCTTCACCGGCTCGTCTTTCACGCCGAGGATCGACTCACACCAAGGTGGCACGTGGCACAGCCCTGTGGGAAAGCCTCGTGGGAAAGCCTCGAGGGACAGCCTCGAGGGAAAGCCACAGATCCCTTGATCCACGTGACAGGAAGCGTGACACTACTGCTGCAGCTCGGGAGGAAAGCGCACGTGCATGCCCCCACTCGAGACGAGGCCTGACTCCCCTGGGGAGACTCAGAAGCACCCCAAGATCCATGGCAACACTGGAGAGGAATCCTCAGGTTCCGGCCCCGACTCCACACAAGGACTGAGGCCCCGGCATGGACGGGAGAGGAATCCCGAGAGGTCCCCTAGCAACTCGCATGGGGACTGGCCTTTCCTGAGGCCACCAGAGCGGGTCCCTCAGGTCCCCGTCCTAACTCGCGAAGACCTGCCGCAACTCGAGAAAATCCAGGAGGTTCTCCCCTCCAGGCGAGATGAGGCCCATTTCCGCTGAGGCGTCTCGAGGCTGATCACACCTCACCTCTGGAACATGGAAAGGGTCCTTCACACCCTTGGTGCAAATCAAGAAGTTCCCCGACATACCCGACTCCACTCGAGAAGAATCACGAGGGTCCCGCCCACATCCAGAGGAGCCCCGTTTCCGCCTCGTAGCTCGAGATGAGGGATCCTTTCCCTGCTTCGTCGGGAAAGAGTTCCCGGCGTTCCCGTCGCATCTCAAGAGGAGGCCCTCTCAACAGGAACGGCGAGAGGAACTCCAGGGTCGTGCCACCATTCCAAGAGTCCCCCAGATGTCTCAGTCCATTCCAGAGGAACCTCTTTTCCCTTCACCGGCTCGTCTTTCACGCCGAGGATCGACTCACACCAAGGTGGCACGTGGCACAGCCCTGTGGGAAAGCCTCGTGGGAAAGCCTCGAGGGACAGCCTCGAGGGAAAGCCACAGATCCCTTGATCCACGTGACAGGAAGCGTGACACTACTGCTGCAGCTCGGGAGGAAAGCGCACGTGCATGCCCCCACTCGAGACGAGGCCTGACTCCCCTGGGGAGACTCAGAAGCACCCCAAGATCCATGGCAACACTGGAGAGGAATCCTCAGGTCCGGCCCCGACTCCACACAAGGACTGAGGCCCCAGCATGGACGGGAGAGGAATCCCGAGAGGTCCCCTAGCAACTCGCATGGGGACTGGCCTTTCCTGAGGCCACCAGAGCGGGTCCCTGAGGTCCCCGTCGTAACTCGAGAAGACCTGCCGCAACTCGAGAAAATCCAGGATGTTCTCCCCTCCAGGCGAGATGAGGCCCATTTCCGCTGAGGCGTCTCGAGGCTGATCACACCTCCCCTCTGGAACTTCGAAAGGGTCCTTCACACCCTTGGTGCAAATCAAGAAGTTCCCCGACCTAGCTGTCTCCACTCGAGAGGAATCACGAGGGTCCCGCCCACATCCAGAGGAGCCCCGTTTCCGCCTCGTAGCTCGAGATGAGGGATCCTTTCCCTGCTTCGTCGGGAAAGAGTTCCCGGCGTTCCCGTCGCATCTCAAGACGAGGCCCTCTCAACAGGAACGGCGAGAGGAACTCCAGGGTCGTGCCACCATTCCAAGAGTCCCCCAGATGTCTCAGTCCATTCCAGAGGAACCTCTTTTCCCTTCACCGGCTCGTCTTTCACGCCGAGGATCGACTCACACCAAGGTGGCAAGTGGCACAGCCCTGTGGGAAAGCCTCGTGGGAAAGCCTCGAGGACACCCTCGAGGGAAAGCCACAGATCCCTTGATCCACGTGACAGGAAGCGTGACACTACTGCTGCAGCTCGGGAGGAAAGCGCACGTGCATGCCCCCACTCGAGACGAGGCCTGACTCCCCTGGGGAGACTCAGAAGCACCCCAAGATCCATGGCAACACTGGAGAGGAATCCTCAGGTTCCGGCCCCGACTCCACACAAGGACTGAGGCCCCGGCATGGACGGGAGAGGAATCCCGAGAGGTCCCCTAGCAACTCGCATGGGGACTGGCCTTTCCTGAGGACACCAGAGCGGGTCCCTGAGGTCCCCGTCGTAACTCGAGAAGACCTGCCGCAACTCGAGAAAATCCAGGAGGTTCTCCCCTCCAGGCGAGATGAGGCCCATTTCCGCTGAGGCGTCTCGAGGCTGATCACACCTCCCCTCTGGAACTTCGAAAGGGTCCTTCACACCCTTGGTGCAAATCAAGAAGTTCCCCGACATACCCGTCTCCACTCGAGAGGAATCACGAGGGTCCCGCCCACATCCAGAGGAGCCCCGTTTCCTCCTCGTAGCTCGAGATGAGGGATCCTTTCCCTGCTTCGTCGGGAAAGAGTTCCCGGCGTTCCCGTCGCATCTCAAGAGCAGGCCCTCTCAACAGGAACGGCGAGAGGTACTCCAGGGTCGTGCCACCATTCCAAGAGTCCCCCAGATGTCTCAGTCCATTCCAGAGGAAACTCGTTTCCCTTCACCGGCTCGTCTTTCACGCCGAGGATCGACTCACACCAAGGTGGCACGTGGCACAGCCCTGTGGGAAAGCCTCGTGGGAAAGCCTCGAGGGACAGCCTCGAGGGAAAGCCACAGATGCCTTGATCCAAGTGACAGGAAGCGTGACACTACTGCTGCAGCTCGGGAGGAAAGCGCACGTGCATGCCCCCACTCGAGACGAGGCCTGACTCCCCTGGGGAGACTCAGAAGCACCCCAAGATCCATGGCAACACTGGAGAGGAATCCTCAGGTTCCGGCCCCGACTCCACACAAGGACTGAGGCCCCGGCATGGACGGGAGAGGAATCCCGAGAGGTCCCCTAGCAACTCGCATGGGGACTGGCCTTTCCTGAGGCCACCAGAGCGGGTCCCTGAGGTCCCCGTCGTAACTCGAGAAGACCTGCCGCAACTCGAGAAAATCCAGGAGATTCTCCCCTCCAGGCGAGATGAGGCCCATTTCCGCTGAGGCGTCTCGAGGCTGATCACACCTCACCTCTGGAACTTCGAAAGGGTCCTTCACACCCTTGGTGCAAATCAAGAAGTTCCCCGACCTAGCCGTCTCCACTCGAGAGGAATCACGAGGGTCCCGCCCACATCCAGAGGAGCCCCGTTTCCGCCTCGTAGCTCGAGATGAGGGATCCTTTCCCTGCTTCGTCGGGAAAGAGTTCCCGGCGTTGCCGTCGCATCTCAAGAGGAGGCCCTCTCAACAGGAACGTCGAGAGGAACTCCAGGGTCGTGCTACCATTCCAAGAGTCCCCCATATGTCTCAGTCCATTCCAGGGGAACCTCTTTTCCCTTCACCGGCTCGTCTTTCACGCCGAGGATCGACTCACACCAAGGTGGCACGTGGCACAGCCCTGTGGGAAAGCCTCGAGGGAAAGCCTCGAGGGACAGCCTCGAGGGAAAGCCACAGATGCCTTGATCCAAGTGACAGGAAGCGTGACACTACTGCTGCAGCTCGGGAGGAAAGCGCACGTGCATGCCCCCACTCGAGACGAGGCCTGACTCCCCTGGGGAGACTCAGAAGCACCCCAAGATCCATGGCAACACTGGAGAGGAATCCTCAGGTTCCGGCCCCGACTCCACACAAGGACTGAGGCCCCGGCATGGACGGGAGAGGAATCCCGAGAGGTCCCCTAGCAACTCGCATGGGGACTGGCCTTTCCTGAGGCCACAAGAGCGGGTCCCTGAGGTCCCCGTCGTAACTCGACTAGACCTGCCGCAACTCGAGAAAATCCAGGAGATTCTCCCCTCCAGGCGAGATGAGGCCCATTTCCGCTGAGGCGTCTCGAGGCTGATCACACCTCACCTCTGGAACTTCGAAAGGGTCCTTCACACCCTTGGTGCAAATCAAGAAGTTCCCCGACCTAGCCGTCTACACTCGAGAGGAATCACGAGGGTCCCGCCCACATCCAGAGGAGCCCCGTTTCCGCCTCGTAGCTCGAGATGAGGGATCCTTTCCCTGCTTCGTCGGGAAACAGTTCCCGGCGTTCCCGTCGCATCTCAAGAGGAGGCCCTCTCAACAGGAACGGCGAGAGGAACTCCAGGGTCGTGCCACCATTCCAAGAGTCCCCCAGATGTCTCAGGCCATTCCAGAGGAACCCCTTTTCCCTTCACCGGCTCGTCTTTCACGCCGAGGATCGACTCACACCAAGGTGGCACGTGGCACAGCCCTGTGGGAAAGCCTCGTGGGAAAGCCTCGAGGGACAGCCTCGAGGGAAAGCCACAGATCCCTTGATCCACGTGACAGGAAGCGTGACACTACTGCTGCAGCTCGGGAGGAAAGCGCACGTGCATGCCCCAACTCGAGACGAGGCCTGACTCCCTTGGGGAGACTCAGAAGCACCCCAAGATCCATGGCAACACTGGAGAGGAATCCTCAGGTTCCGGCCCCGACTCCACACAAGGACTGAGGCCCCGGCATGGACGGGAGAGGAATCCCGAGAGGTCCCCTAGCAACTCGCATGGGGACTGGCCTTTCCTGAGGCCACCAGAGCGGGTCCCTGAGGTCCCCTTCGTAACTCGAGAAGACCTGCCGCAACTCGAGAAAATCCAGGAGGTTCTCCCCTCCAGGGGAGATGAGGCCCATTTCCGCTGAGGCGTCTCGAGGCTGATCACACCTCACCTCTGGAACTTTGAAAGGGTCCTTCACACCCTTGGTGCAAATCAAGAAGTTCCCCGACATACCCGTCTCCACTCGAGAGGAATCACGAGGGTCCCGCCCACATCCAGAGGAGCCCGGTTTCCGCCTCGTAGCTCGAGATGAGGGATCCTTTCCCTGCTTCGTCGGGAAAGAGTTCCCGGCGTTCCCGTCGCATCTCAAGAGGAGGCCCTCTCAACAGGAACGGCGAGAGGAACTCCAGGGTCGTGCCACCATTCCAAGAGTCCCCCAGATGTCTCAGTCCATTCCAGAGGAATCTCTGTTCCCTTCACCGGCTCGTCTTTCACGCCGAGGATCGACTCACACCAAGGTGGCACGTGGCACAGCCCTGTGGGAAAGCCTCGTGGGAAAGCCTCGAGGGACAGCCTCGAGGGAAAGCCACAGATCCCTTGATCCACGTGACAGGAAGCGTGACACTACTGCTGCAGCTCGGGAGGAAAGTGCACGTGCATGCCCCCACTCGAGACGAGGCCTGACTCCCCTGGGGAGACTCAGAAGCACCCCAAGATCCATGGCAACACTGGAGAGGAATCCTCAGGTTCCGGCCCCGACTCCACACAAGGACTGAGGCCCCGGCATGGACGGGAGAGGAATCCCGAGAGGTCCCCTAGCAACTCGCATGGGGACTGGCCTTTCCTGAGGCCACCAGAGCGGGTCCCTGAGGTCCCCGTCGTAACTCGAGAAGACCTGCCGCAACTCGAGAAAATCCAGGAGGTTCTCCCCTCCAGGCGAGATGAGGCCCATTTCCGCTGAGGCGTCTCGAGGCTGATCACACCTCACCTCTGGAACTTCGAAACGGTCCTTCACACCCTTGGTGCAAATCAAGAAGTTCCCCGACCTAGCCGTCTCCACTCGAGAGGAATCACGAGGGTCCCGCCCACATCCAGAGGAGCCCCGTTTCCGCCTCGTAGCTCGAGATGAGGGATCCTTTCCCTGCTTCGTCGGGAAAGAGTTCCCGGCGTTCCCGTCGCATCTCAAGAGGAGGCCCTCTCAACAGGAACGGCGAGAGGAACTCCAGGGTCGTGCCACCATTCCAAGAGTCCCCCAGATGTCTCAGTCCATTCCAGAGGAACCTCTTTTCCCTTCACCGGCTCGTCTTTCACGCCGAGGATCGACTCACACCAAGGTGGCACGTGGCACAGCCCTGTGGGAAAGCCTCGTGGGAAAGCCTCGAGGGACAGCCTCGAGGGAAAGCCACAGATCCCTTGATCCACGTGACAGGAAGCGTGACACTACTGCTGCAGCTCGGGAGGAAAGCGCACGTGCATGCCCCCAATCGAGACGAGGCCTGACTCCCCTGGGGAGACTCAGAAGCACCCCAAGATCCATGGCAACACTGGAGAGGAATCCTCAGGTTCCGGCCCCGACTCCACACAAGGACTGAGCCCCCGGCATGGACGGGAGAGGAATCCCGAGAGGTCCCCTAGCAACTCGCATGGGGACTGGCCTTTCCTGAGGCCACCAGAGCGGGTCCCTGAGGTGCCCGTCGTAACTCGAGAAGACCTGCCACCACTCGAGAAAATCCAGGAGGTTCTCCCCTCCAGGCGAGATGAGGCCCATTTACGCTGAGGCGTCTCGAGGCTGATCACACCTCCCCTCTGGAACTTCGAAAGGGTCCTTCACACCCTTGGTGCAAATCAAGAAGTTCCCCGACCTAGCCGTCTCCACTCGAGAGGAATCACGAGGGTCCCGCCCACATCCAGAGGAGCCCCGTTTCCGCCTCGTAGCTCGAGATGAGGGATCCTTTCCCTGCTTCGTCGGGAAAGAGTTCCCGGCCTTCCCGTCGCATCTCAAGAGGAGGCCCTCTCAACAGGAACGGCGAGAGGAACTCCAGGGTCGTGCCACCATTCCAAGAGTCCCCCAGATGTCTCAGTCCATTCCAGAGGAACCTCTTTTCCCTTCACCGGCTCGTCTTTCACGCCGAGGGTCGACTCGCACCAAGGTGGCACGTGGCACAGCCCTGTGGGAAAGCCTCGTGGGAAAGCCTCGAGGGACAGCCTCGAGGGAAAGCCACAGATCCCTTGATCCACGTGACAGGAAGCGTGACACTACTGCTGCAGCTCGGGAGGAAAGCGCACGTGCATGCCCCCACTCGAGACGAGGCCTGACTCCCCTGGGGAGACTCAGAAGCACCCCAAGATCCATGGCAACACTGGAGAGGAATCCTCAGGTTCCGGCCCCGACTCCACACAAGGACTGAGGCCCCGGCATGGACGGGAGAGGAATCCCGAGAGGTCCCCTAGCAACTCGCATGGGGACTGGCCTTTCCTGAGGCCACCAGAGCGGGTCCCTGAGGTCCCCGTCGTAACTCGAGAAGACCTGCCGCAACTCGAGAAAATCCAGGAGGTTCTCCCCTCCAGGCGAGATGAGGCCCATTTCCGCTGAGGCGTCTCGAGGCTGATCACACCTCCCCTCTGGAACTTCGAAAGGGTCCTTCACACCCTTGGTGCAAATCAAGAAGTTCCCCGACATACCTGTCTCCACTCGAGAGGAATCACGAGGGTCCCTCCCACATCCAGGGGAGCCCCGTTTCCGCCTCGTAGCTCGAGATGAGGGATCCTTTCCCTGCTTCGTCGGGAAAGAGTTCCCGGCGTTGCCGTCGCATCTCAAGAGGAGGCCCTCTCAACAGGAACGGCGAGAGGAACTCCAGGGTCGTGCCACCATTCCAAGAGTCCCCCAGATGTCTCAGTCCATTCCAGAGGAACCTCTTTTCCCTTCACCGGCTCGCCTTTCACGCCGAGGATCGACTCACACCAAGGTGGCACGTGGCACAGCCCTGTGGGAAAGCCTCGTGGGAAAGCCTCGAGGGACAGCCTCGAGGGAAAGCCACAGATCCCTTGATCCACGTGACAGGAAGCGTGACACTACTGCTGCAGCTCGGGAGGAAAGCGCACGTGCATGCCCCCACTCGAGACGAGGCCTGACTCCCCTGGGGAGACTCAGAAGCACCCCAAGATCCATGGCAACACTGGAGAGGAATCCTCAGGTTCCGGCCCCGACTCCACACAAGGACTGAGGCCCTGGCATGGACGGGAGAGGAATCCCGAGAGGTCCCCTAGCAACTCGCATGGGGACTGGCCTTTCCTGAGGCCACCAGAGCGGGTCTCTGAAGTCCCCGTCGTAACTCGAGAAGACCTGCCACCACTCGAGAAAATCCAGGAGGTTCTCCCCTCCAGGCGAGATGAGGCCCATTTCCGCTGAGGCGTCTCGAGGCTGATCACACCTCCCCTCTGGAACTTCGAAAGGGTCCTTCACACCCTTGGTGCAAATCAAGAAGTTCCCCGACCTAGCCGTCTCCACTCGAGAGGAATCACGAGGGTCCCGCCCACATCCAGAGGAGCCCCGTTTCCGCCTCGTAGCTCGAGATGAGGGATCCTTTCCCTGCTTCGTCGGGAAAGAGTTCCCGGCCTTCCCGTCGCATCTCAAGAGGAGGCCCTCTCAACAGGAACGGCGAGAGGAACTCCAGGGTCGTGCCACCATTCCAAGAGTCCCCCAGATGTCTCAGTCCATTCCAGAGGAACCTCTTTTCCCTTCACCGGCTCGTCTTTCACGCCGAGGGTCGACTCGCACCAAGGTGGCACGTGGCACAGCCCTGTGGGAAAGCCTCGTGGGAAAGCCTCGAGGGACAGCCTCGAGGGAAAGCCACAGATCCCTTGATCCACGTGACAGGAAGCGTGACACTACTGCTGCAGCTCGGGAGGAAAGCGCACGTGCATGCCCCCACTCGAGACGAGGCCTGACTCCCCTGGGGAGACTCAGAAGCACCCCAAGATCCATGGCAACACTGGAGAGGAATCCTCAGGTTCCGGCCCCGACTCCACACAAGGACTGAGGCCCCGGCATGGACGGGAGAGGAATCCCGAGAGGTCCCCTAGCAACTCGCATGGGGACTGGCCTTTCCTGAGGCCACCAGAGCGGGTCCCTGAGGTCCCCGTCGTAACTCGAGAAGACCTGCCGCAACTCGAGAAAATCCAGGAGGTTCTCCCCTCCAGGCGAGATGAGGCCCATTTCCGCTGAGGCGTCTCGAGGCTGATCACACCTCCCCTCTGGAACTTCGAAAGGGTCCTTCACACCCTTGGTGCAAATCAAGAAGTTCCCCGACATACCTGTCTCCACTCGAGAGGAATCACGAGGGTCCCTCCCACATCCAGGGGAGCCCCGTTTCCGCCTCGTAGCTCGAGATGAGGGATCCTTTCCCTGCTTCGTCGGGAAAGAGTTCCCGGCGTTGCCGTCGCATCTCAAGAGGAGGCCCTCTCAACAGGAACGGCGAGAGGAACTCCAGGGTCGTGCCACCATTCCAAGAGTCCCCCAGATGTCTCAGTCCATTCCAGAGGAACCTCTTTTCCCTTCACCGGCTCGCCTTTCACGCCGAGGATCGACTCACACCAAGGTGGCACGTGGCACAGCCCTGTGGGAAAGCCTCGTGGGAAAGCCTCGAGGGACAGCCTCGAGGGAAAGCCACAGATCCCTTGATCCACGTGACAGGAAGCGTGACACTACTGCTGCAGCTCGGGAGGAAAGCGCACGTGCATGCCCCCACTCGAGACGAGGCCTGACTCCCCTGGGGAGACTCAGAAGCACCCCAAGATCCATGGCAACACTGGAGAGGAATCCTCAGGTTCCGGCCCCGACTCCACACAAGGACTGAGGCCCTGGCATGGACGGGAGAGGAATCCCGAGAGGTCCCCTAGCAACTCGCATGGGGACTGGCCTTTCCTGAGGCCACCAGAGCGGGTCTCTGAAGTCCCCGTCGTAACTCGAGAAGACCTGCCACCACTCGAGAAAATCCAGGAGGTTCTCCCCTCCAGGCGAGATGAGGCCCATTTCCGCTGAGGCGTCTCGAGGCTGATCACACCTCCCCTCTGGAACGTCGAAAGGGTCCTTCACACCCTTGGTGCAAATCAAGAAGTTCCCCGACATACCCGTCTCCACTCGAGAGGAATCACGAGGGTCCCGCCCACATCCAGAGGAGCCCCGTTTCCGCCTCGTAGCTCGAGATGAGGGATCCTTTCCCTGCTTCGTCGGGAAAGAGTTCCCGGCGTTCCCGTCGCATCTCAAGAGGAGGCCCTCTCAACAGGAACGGCGAGAGGAACTCCAGGGTCGTTCCACCATTCCAAGAGTCCCCCAGATGTCTCAGTCCATTCCAGAGGAACCTCTTTTCCCTTCACCGGCTCGTCTTTCACGCCGAGGCTCGACTCACACCAAGGTGGCACGTGGCACAGCCCTGTGGGAAAGCCTCGTGGGAAAGCCTCGAGGGACAGCCTCGAGGGAAAGCCACAGATCCCTTGATCCACGTGACAGGAAGCGTGACACTACTGCTGCAGCTCGGGAGGAAAGCGCACGTGCATGCCCCCACTCGAGACGAGGCCTGACTCCCCTGGGGAGACTCAGAAGCACCCCAAGATCCATGGCAACACTGGAGAGGAATCCTCAGGTTCCGGCCCCGACTCCACACAAGGACTGAGGCCCCGGCATGGACGGGAGAGGAATCCCGAGAGGTCCCCTAGCAACTCGCATGGGGACTGGCCTTTCCTGAGGCCACCAGAGCGGGTCCCTGAGGTCCCCGTCGTAACTCGAGAAGACCTGCCGCAACTCGAGAAAATCCAGGAGGTTCTCCCCTCCAGGCGAGATGAGGCCCATTTCCGCTGAGGCGTCTCGAGGCTGATCACACCTCCCCTCTGGAACTTCGAAAGGCATTCACACCCTTGGTGCAAATCAAGAATTTCCCCAACTTAGCCGTCTCCACTCGAGAGGAATCACGAGGGTCCCGCCCACATCCAGAGGAGCTCCGTTTCCGCCTCGTAGCTCGAGATGAGGGATCCTTTCCCTGCTTCGTCGGGAAAGAGTTCCCGGCGTTCCCGTCGCATCTCAAGAGGAGGCCCTCTCAACAGGAACGGCGAGAGGAACTCCAGGGTCGTGCCACCATTCCAAGAGTCCCCCAGATGTCTCAGTCCATTCCAGAGGAACCTCTTTTCCCTTCACCGGCTCGTCTTTCACGCCGAGGATCGACTCACACCAAGGTGGCACGTGGCACAGCCCTGTGGGAAAGCCTCGTGGGAAAGCCTCGAGGGACAGCCTCGAGGGAAAGCCACAGATCCCTTGATCCACGTGACAGGAAGCGTGACACTACTGCTGCAGCTCGGGAGGAAAGCGCACGTGCATGCCCCCACTCGAGACGAGGCCTGACTCCCCTGGGGAGACTCAGAAGCACCCCAAGATCCATGGCAACACTGGAGAGGAATCCTCAGGTTCCGGCCCCGACTCCACACAAGGACTGAGGCCCCGGCATGGACGGGAGAGGAATCCCGAGAGGTCCCCTAGCAACTCGCATGGGGACTGGCCTTTCCTGAGGCCACCAGAGCGGGTCCCTCAGGTCCCCGTCGTAACTCGAGAAGACCTGCCGCAACACGAGAAAATCCAGGAGGTTCTCCCCTCCAGGCGAGATGAGGCCCATTTCCGCTGAGGCGTCTCGAGGCTGATCACACCTCACCTCTGGAACTTCGAAAGGGTCCTTCACACCCTTGGTGCAAATCAAGAAGTTCCCCGACATACCCGTCTCCACTCGAGAGGAATCACGAGGGTCCCGCCCACATCCAGAGGAGCCCCGTTTCCGCCTCGTAGCTCGAGATGAGGGATCCTTTCCTTGCTTCGTCGGGAAAGAGTTCCCGGCGTTCCCGTCGCATCTCAAGAGGAGGCCCTCTCAACAGGAACGGCGAGAGGAACTCCAGGGTCGTGCCACCATTCCAGAGTCCCCCAGATGTCTCAGTCCATTCCAGAGGAACCCCTTTTCCCTTCACCGGCTCGTCTTTCACGCCGAGGATCGACTCACACCAAGGTGGCACGTGGCACAGCCCTGTGGGAAAGCCTCGTGGGAAAGCCTCGAGGGACAGCTTCGAGGGAAAGCCACAGATCCCTTGATCCACGTGACAGGAAGCGTGACACTACTGCTGCAGCTCGGGAGGAAAGCGCACGTGCATGCCCCCACTTGAGACGAGGCCTGACTCCCCTGGGGAGACTCAGAAGCACCCCAAGATCCATGGCAACACTGGAGAGGAATCCTCAGGTTCTGGCCCCGACTCCACACAAGGACTGAGGCCCCGGCATGGACGGGAGAGGAATCCCGAGAGGTCCCCTAGCAACTCGCATGGGAACTGGCCTTTCCTGAGGCCACCAGAGCGGGTCCCTGAGGTCCCCGTCGTAACTCGAGAAGACCTGCCGCAACTCGAGAAAATCCAGGAGGTTCTCCCCTCCAGGCGAGATGAGGCCCATTTCCGCTGAGGCGTCTCGAGGCTGATCACACCTCCCCTCTGGAATTTCGAAAGGGTCCTTCACACCCTTGGTGCAAAGCAAGAAGTTCCCCGACATACCCGACTTCACTCGAGAGGAATCACGAGGGTCCCGCCCACATCCAGAGGAGCCCCGTTTCCGCCTCGTAGCTCGAGATGAGGGATCCTTTCCCTGCTTCGTCGGGAAAGAGTTCCCGGCGTTCCCGTCGCATCTCAAGAGGAGGCCCTCTCAACAGGAACGGCGAGAGGAACTCCAGGGTCGTGCCACCATTCCAGAGTCCCCCAGATGTCTCAGTCCATTCCAGAGGAACCCCTTTTCCCTTCACCGGCTCGTCTTTCACGCCGAGGATCGACTCACACCAAGGTGGCACGTGGCACAGCCCTGTGGGAAAGCCTCGTGGGAAAGCCTCGAGGGACAGCTTCGAGGGAAAGCAACAGATCCCTTGATCCACGTGACAGGAAGCGTGACACTACTGCTGCAGCTCGGGAGGAAAGCGCACGTGCATGCCCCCACTCGAGACGAGGCCTGACTCCCCTGGGGAGACTCAGAAGCACCCCAAGATCCTTGGCAACACTGGAGAGGAATCCTCAGGTTCTGGCCCCGACTCCACACAAGGACTGAGGCCCCGGCATGGACGGGAGAGGAATCCCGAGAGGTCCCCTAGCAACTCGCATGGGGACTGGCCTTTCCTGAGGCCACCAGAGCGGGTCCCTGAGGTCCCCGTCGTAACTCGAGAAGACCTGCCGCAACTCGAGAAAATCCAGGAGGTTCTCCCCTCCAGGCGAGATGAGGCCCATTTCCGCTGAGGCGTCTCGAGGCTGATCACACCTCCCCTCTGGAATTTCGAAAGGGTCCTTCACACCCTTGGTGCAAATCAAGAAGTTCAGCGACATACCCGACTTCACTCGAGAGGAATCACGAGGGTCCCGCCCACATCCAGAGGAGCCCCGTTTCCGCCTCGTAGCTCGAGATGAGGGATCCTTTCCCTGCTTCGTCGGGAAAGAGTTCCCGGCGTTCCCGTCGCATCTCAAGAGGAGGCCCTCTCAACAGGAACGGCGAGAGGAACTCCAGGGTCGTGCCACCATTCCAAGAGTCCCCCAGATGTCTCAGTCCATTCCAGAGGAACCTCTTTTCCCTTCACCGGCTCGTCTTTCACGCCGAGGATCGACTCACACCAAGGTGGCACGTGGCACAGCCCTGTGGGAAAGCCTCGTGGGAAAGCCTCGAGGGACAGCCTCGAGGGAAAGCCACACATCCCTTGATCCACGTGACAGGAAGCGTGACACTACTGCTGCAGCTTGGGAGGAAAGCGCACGTGCATGCCCCCACTCGAGACGAGGCCTGACTCCCCTGGGGAGACTCAGACGCACCCCAAGATCCATGGCAACACTGGAGAGGAATCCTCAGGTTCCGGCCCCGACTCCACACAAGGACTGAGGCCCCGGCATGGACGGGAGAGGAATCCCGAGAGGTCCCCTAGCAACTCGCATGGGGACTGGCCTTTCCTGAGGCCACCAGAGCGGGTCCCTGAGGTCCCCGTCGTAACTCGAGAAGACCTGCCGCAACTCGAGAAAATCCAGGAGGTTCTCCCCTCCAGGCGAGATGAGGCCCATTTCCGCTGAGGCGTCTCGAGGCTGATCACACCTCCCCTCTGGTACTTCGAAAGGGTCCTTCACACCCTTGGTGCAAATCAAGAAGTTCCCCGACCTAGCCGTCTCCACTCGAGAGGAATCACGAGGGTCCCGCCCACATCCAGAGGAGCCCCGTTTCCGCCTCGTAGCTCGAGATGAGGGATCCTTTCCCTGCTTCGTCGGGAAAGAGTTCCCGGCGTTCCCGTCGCATGTGAACAGGAGGCCCTCTCAACAGGAACGGCGAGAGGAACTCCAGGGTCGTGCCACCATTCCAAGAGTCCCCCAGATGTCTCAGTCCATTCCAGAGGAACCTCTTTTCCCTTCACCGGCTCGTCTTTCACGCCGAGGATCGACTCACACCAAGGAGGCACGTGGCTCAGCCCTGTGGGAAAGCCTCGTGGGAAAGCCTCGAGGGACAGCCTCGAGGGAAAGCCACAGATCCCTTGATCCACGTGACAGGAAGCGTGACACTACTGCTGCAGCTCGGGAGGAAAGCGCACGTGCATGCCCCCACTCGAGACGAGGCCTGACTCCCCTGGGGAGACTCAGAAGCACCCCAAGATCCATGGCAACACTGGAGAGGAATCCTCAGGTTCCGGCCCCGACTCCACACAAGGACTGAGGCCCCGGCATGGATGGGAGAGGAATCCCGAGAGGTCCCCTAGCAACTCGCATGGGGACTGGCCTTTCCTGACGCCACCAGAGCGGGTCCCTGAGGTCCCCGTCGTAACTCGAGAAGACCTGCCGCAACTCGAGAAAATCCAGGAGGTTCTCCCCTCCAGGCGAGATGAGGCCCATTTCCGCTGAGGCGTCTCGAGGCTGATCACACCTCCCCTCTGGAACTTCGAAAGGGGCCTTCACACCCTTGGTGCAAATCAAGAAGTTCCCCGACATACCCGACTCCACTCGAGAGGAATCACGAGTGTCCCGCCCACATCCAGAGGAGCCCCGTTTCCGCCTCGTAGCTCGAGATGAGGGATCCTTTCCCTGCTTCGTCGGGAAAGAGTTCCCGGCGTTCCCGTCGCATCTCAAGAGGAGGCCCTCTCAACAGGAACGGCGAGAGGAACTCCAGGGTCGTGCCACCATTCCAAGAGTCCCCCAGATGTCTCAGTCCATTCCAGAGGAACCTCTTTTCCCTTCACCGGCTCGTCTTTCACGCCGAGGATCGACTCACACCAAGGTGGCACGTGGCACAGCCCTGTGGGAAAGCCTCGTGGGAAAGCCTCGAGGGACAGCCTCGAGGGAAAGCCACAGATCCCTTGATCCACGTGACAGGAAGCGTGACACTACTGCTGCAGCTCGGGAGGAAAGCGCACGTGCATGCCCCCACTCGAGACGAGGCCTGACTCCCCTGGGGAGACTCAGAAGCACCCCAAGATCCATGGCAACACTGGAGAGGAATCCTCAGGTTCCGGCCCCGACTCCACACAAGGACTGAGGCCCCGGCATGGACGGGAGAGGAATCCCGAGAGGTCCCGTAGCAACTCGCATGGGGACTGGCCTTTCCTGAGGCCACCAGAGCGGGTCCCTGAGGTCCCCGTCGTAACTAGAGAAGACCTGCCGCAACTCGAGAAAATCCAGGAGGTTCTCCCCTCCAGGCGAGATGAGGCCCATTTCCGCTGAGGCGTCTCGAGGCTGATCACACCTCACCTCTGGAACTTCGAAAGGGTCCTTCACACCCTTGGTGCAAATCAAGAAGTTCCCCGACCTAGCTGTCTCCACTCGAGAGGAATCACGAGGGTCCCGCCCACATCCAGAGGAGCCCCGTTTCCGCCTCGTAGCTCGAGATGAGGGATCCTTTCCCTGCTTCGTCGGGAAAGAGTTCCCGGCGTTCCCGTCGCATCTCAAGAGGAGGCCCTCTCAACAGGAACGGCGAGAGGAACTCCAGGGTCGTGCCACCATTCCAAGAGTCCCCCAGATGTCTCAGTCCATTCCAGAGGAACCTCTTTTCCCTTCACCGGCTCGTCTTTCACGCCGAGGATCGACTCACACCAAGGTGGCACGTGGCACAGCCCTGTGGGAAAGCCTCGTGGGAAAGCCTCGAGGGACAGCCTCGAGGGAAAGCCACAGATCCCTTGATCCACGTGACAGGAAGCGTGACACTACTGCTGCAGCTCGGGAGGAAAGCGCACGTGCATGCCCCCACTCGAGACGAGGCCTGACTCCCCTGGGGAGACTCAGAAGCACCCCAAGATCCATGGCAACACTGGAGAGGAATCCTCAGGTTCCGGCCCCGACTCCACACAAGGACTGAGGCCCCGGCATGGACGGGAGAGGAATCCCGAGAGGTCCCCTAGCAACTCGCATGGGGACTGGCCTTTCCTGAGGCCACCAGAGCGGGTCCCTGAGGTCCCCGTCGTAACTCGAGAAGACCTGCCGCAACTCGAGAAAATCCAGGAGGTTCTCCCCTCCAGGCGAGATGAGGCCCATTTCCGCTGAGGCGTCTCGAGGCTGATCACACCTCCCCTCTGGAACTTCGAAAGGGTCCTTCACACCCTTGGTGCAAATCAAGAAGTTCCCCGACCTAGCCGTCTCCACTCGAGAGGAATCACGAGGGTCCCGCCCACATCCAGAGGAGCCCCGTTTCCGCCTCGTAGCTCGAGATGAGGGATCCTTTCCCTGCTTCGTCGGGAAAGAGTTCCCGGCGTTCCCGTCGCATCTCAAGAGCAGGCCCTCTCAACAGGAACGGCGAGAGGTACTCCAGGGTCGTGCCACCATTCCAAGAGTCCCCCAGATGTCTCAGTCCATTCCAGAGGAAACTCGTTTCCCTTCACCGGCTCGTCTTTCACGCCGAGGATCGACTCACACCAAGGTGGCACGTGGCACAGCCCTGTGGGAAAGCCTCGTGGGAAAGCCTCGAGGGACAGCCTCGAGGGAAAGCCACAGATGCCTTGATCCAAGTGACAGGAAGCGTGACACTACTGCTGCAGCTCGGGAGGAAAGCGCACGTGCATGCCCCCACTCGAGACGAGGCCTGACTCCCCTGGGGAGACTCAGAAGCACCCCAAGATCCATGGCAACACTGGAGAGGAATCCTCAGGTTCCGGCCCCGACTCCACACAAGGACTGAGGCCCCGGCATGGACGGGAGAGGAATCCCGAGAGGTCCCCTAGCAACTCGCATGGGGACTGGCCTTTCCTGAGGCCACCAGAGCGGGTCCCTGAGGTCCCCGTCGTAACTAGAGAAGACCTGCCGCAACTCGAGAAAATCCAGGAGATTCTCCCCTCCAGGCGAGATGAGGCCCATTTCCGCTGAGGCGTCTCGAGGCTGATCACACCTCACCTCTGGAACTTCGAAAGGGTCCTTCACACCCTTGGTGCAAATCAAGAAGTTCCCCGACCTACCCGTCTCCACTCGAGAGGAATCACGAGGGTCCCGCACACATCCAGAGGAGCCCCGTTTCCGCCTCGTAGCTCGAGATGAGGGATCCTTTCCCTGCTTCGTCGGGAAAGAGTTCCCGGCGTTGCCGTCGCATCTCAAGAGGAGGCCCTCTCAACAGGAACGGCGAGAGGAACTCCAGGGTCGTGCCACCATTCCAAGAGTCCCCCAGATGTCTCAGTCCATTCCAGAGGAACCTCTTTTCCCTTCACCGGCTCGTCTTTCACGCCGAGGATCGACTCACACCAAGGTGGTACGTGGCACAGCCCTGTGGGAAAGCCTCGTGGGAAAGCCTCGAGGGACAGCCTCGAGGGAAAGCCACAGATCCCATGATTCACGTGACAGGAAGTGTGACACTACTGCTGCAGCTCGGGAGGAAAGCACACGTGCATGCCCCAACTCGAGACGAGGCCTGACTCCCTTGGGGAGACTCAGAAGCACCCCAAGATCCATGGCAACACTGGAGAGGAATCCTCAGGTTCCGGCCCCGACTCCACACAAGGACTGAGGCCCCGGCATGGACGGGAGAGGAATCCCGAGAGGTCCCCTAGCAACTCGCATGGGGACTGGCCTTTCCTGAGGCCACCAGAGCGGGTCCCTGAGGTCCCCGTCTTAACTCGAGAAGACCTGCCGCAACTCGAGAAAATCCAGGAGGTTCTCCCCTCCAGGGGAGATGAGGCCCATTTCCGCTGAGGCGTCTCGAGGCTGATCACACCTCACCTCTGGAACTTTGAAAGGGTCCTTCACACCCTTGGTGCAAATCAAGAAGTTCCCCGACCTACCCGTCTCCACTCGAGAGGAATCACGAGGGTCCCGCCCACATCCAGAGGAGCCCCGTTTCCGCCTCGTAGCTCGAGATGAGGGATCCTTTCCCTGATTCGTCGTGAAAGATTTCCCGGCCTTCCCGTCGCATCTCAAGAGGAGGCCCTCTCAACAGGAACGGCGAGAGGAACTCCAGGGTCGTGCTACCATTCCAAGAGTCCCCCATATGTCTCAGTCCATTCCAGAGGAAACTCTTTTCCCTTCACCGGCTCGTCTTTCACGCCGAGGATCGACTCACACCAAGGTGGCACGTGGCACAGCCCTGTGGGAAAGCCTCGTGGGAAAGCCTCGAGGGACAGCCTCGAGGGAAAGCCACAGATCCCTTGATCCACGTGACAGGAAGCGTGACACTACTGCTGCAGCTCGGGAGGAAAGTGCACGTGCATGCCCCCACTCGAGACGAGCCCTGACTCCCCTGGGGAGACTCAGAAGCACCCCAAGATCCATGGCAACACTGGAGAGGAATCCTCAGGTTCCGGCCCCGACTCCACACAAGGACTGAGGCCCCGGCATGGACGGGAGAGGAATCCCGAGAGGTCCCCTAGCAACTCGCATGGGGACTGGCCTTTCCTGAGGCCACCAGAGCGGGTCCCTGAGGTCCCCGTCGTAACTCGAGAAGACCTGCCACAACTCGAGAAAATCCAGGAGGTTCTCCCCTCCAGGCGAGATGAGGCCCATTTCCGCTGAGGCGTCTCGAGGCTGATCACACCTCCCCTCTGGAACTTCGAAAGGGTCATTCACACCCTTGGTGCAAATCAAGAAGTTCCCCAAATTAGCCGTCTCCACTCGAGAGGAATCACGAGGGTCCCGCCCACATCCAGAGGAGCCCCGTTTCCGCCTCGTAGCTCGAGATGAGGGATCCTTTCCCTGCTTCGTCGGGAAAGAGTTCCCGGCGTTCCCGTCGCATCTCAAGAGGAGGCCCTCTCAACAGGAACGGCGAGAGGAACTCCAGGGTCGTGCCACCATTCCAAGAGTCCCCCAGATGTCTCAGTCCATTCCAGAGGAACCTCTTTTCCCTTCACCGGCTCGTCTTTCACGCCGAGGATCGACTCACACCAAGGTGGCACGTGGCACAGCCCTGTGGGAAAGCCTCGTGGGAAAGCCTCGAGGGACAGCCTCGAGGGAAAGCCACAGATCCCTTGATCCACGTGACAGGAAGCGTGACACTACTGCTGCAGCTCGGGAGGAAAGCGCACGTGCATGCCCCCACTCGAGACGAGGCCTGACTCCCCTGGGGAGACTCAGAAGCACCCCAAGATCCATGGCAACACTGGAGAGGAATCCTCAGGTTCCGGCCCCGACTCCACACAAGGACTGAGGCCCCGGCATGGACGGGAGAGGAATCCCGAGAGGTCCACTAGCAACTCGCATGGGGACTGGCTTTCCTGAGGCCACCAGAGCGGGTCCCTGAGGACCCCGTCGTAACTCGAGAAGACCTGCCACAACTCGAGAAAATCCAGGAGGTTCTCCCCTCCAGGCGAGATGAGGCCCATTTCCGCTGAGGCGTCTCGAGGCTGATCACACCTCACCTCTGGAACTTTGAAAGGGTCCTTCACACCCTTGGTGCAAATCAAGAAGTTCCCCGACATACCCGTCTCCACTCGAGAGGAATCACGAGGGTCCCGCCCACATCCAGAGGAGCCCCGTTTCCGCCTCGTAGCTCGAGATGAGGGATCCTTTCCCTGCTTCGTTGGGAAAGAGTTCCCGGCGTTCCCGACGCATCTCAAGAGGAGGCCCTCTCAACAGGAACGGCGAGAGGAACTCCAGGGTCGTTCCACCATTCCAAGAGTCCCCCAGATGTCTCAGTCCATTCCAGAGGAACCTCTTTTCCCTTCACCGGCTCGTCTTTCACGCCGAGGATCGACTCACACCAAGGTGGCACGTGGCACAGCCCTGTGGGAAAGCCTCGTGGGAAAGCCTCGAGGGACAGCCTCGAGGGAAAGCCACAGATCCCTTGATCCACGTGACAGGAAGCGTGACACTACTGCTGCAGCTCGGGAGGAAAGCGCACGTGCATGCCCCCACTCGAGACGAGGCCTGACTCCCCTGGGGAGACGCAGAAGCACCCCAAGATCCATGGCAACACTGGAGAGGAATTCTCAGGTTCCGGCCCCGACTCCACACAAGGACTGAGGCCCAGGCACTGACGGGAGAGGAATCCCGAGAGGTCCCCTAGCAACTCGCATGGGGACTGACCTTTCCTGAGGCCACCAGAGCGGGTCCCTGTGGTCCCCGTCGTAACTCGAGAAGACCTGCCGCAACTCGAGAAAATCCAGGAGGTTCTCCCCTCCAGGCGAGATGAGGCCCATTTCCGCTGAGGCGTCTCGAGGCTGATCACACCTCACCTCTGGAACTTCGAAAGGGTCCTTCACACCCTTGGTGCAAATCAAGAAGTTCCCCGACATACCCGTTTCCACTCGAGAGGAATCACGAGGGTCCCGCCCACATCCAGAGGAGCCCCGTTTCCGCCTCGTAGCTCGAGATGAGGGATCCTTTCCCTGATTCGTCGTGAAAGAGTTCCCGGCCTTCCCGTCGCATCTCAAGAGGAGGCCCTCTCAACAGGAACGGCGAGAGGAACTCCAGGGTCGTGCTACCATTCCAAGAGTCCCCCATATGTCTCAGTCCATTCCAGAGGAAACTCTTTTCCCTTCACCGGCTCGTCTTTCACGCCGAGGATCGACTCACACCAAGGTGGCACGTGGCACAGCCCTGTGGGAAAGCCTCGTGGGAAAGCCTCGAGGGACAGCCTCGACGGAAAGCCACAGATCCCTTGATACACGTGACAGGAAGCGTGACACTACTGCTGCAGCTCGGGAGGAAAGCGCACGTGCATGCCCCCACTCGAGACGAGGCCTGACTCCCCTGGGGAGACTCAGAAGCACCCCAAGATCCATGGCAACACTGGAGAGGAATCCTCAGGTTCCGGCCCCGACTCCACACAAGGACTGAGGCCCCGGCATGGACGGGAGAGGAATCCCGAGAGGTCCCCTAGCAACTCGCATGGGGACTGGCCTTTCCTGAGGCCACCAGAGCGGGTCCCTGAGGTCCCCGTCGTAACTCGAGAAGACCTGCCACAACTCGAGAAAATCCAGGAGGTTCTCCCCTCCAGGCGAGATGAGGCCCATTTCCGCTGAGGCGTCTCGAGGCTGATCACACCTCCCCTCTGGAACTTCGAAAGGGTCATTCACACCCTTGGTGCAAATCAAGAAGTTCCCCAAATTAGCCGTCTCCACTCGAGAGGAATCACGAGGGTCCCGCCCACATCCAGAGGAGCCCCGTTTCCGCCTCGTAGCTCGAGATGAGGGATCCTTTCCCTGCTTCGTCGGGAAAGAGTTCCCGGCGTTCCCGTCGCATCTCAAGAGGAGGCCCTCTCAACAGGAACGGCGAGAGGAACTCCAGGGTCGTGCCACCATTCCAAGAGTCCCCCAGATGTCTCAGTCCATTCCAGAGGAACCTCTTTTCCCTTCACCGGCTCGTCTTTCACGCCGAGGATCGACTCACACCAAGGTGGCACGTGGCACAGCCCTGTGGGAAAGCCTCGTGGGAAAGCCTCGAGGGACAGCCTCGAGGGAAAGCCACAGATCCCTTGATCCACGTGACAGGAAGCGTGACACTACTGCTGCAGCTCGGGAGGAAAGCGCACGTGCATGCCCCCACTCGAGACGAGGCCTGACTCCCCTGGGGAGACTCAGAAGCACCCCAAGATCCATGGCAACACTGGAGAGGAATCCTCAGGTTCCGGCCCCGACTCCACACAAGGACTGAGGCCCCGGCATGGACGGGAGAGGAATCCCGAGAGGTCCCCTAGCAACTCGCATGGGGACTGGCTTTCCTGAGGCCACCAGAGCGGGTCCCTGAGGACCCCGTCGTAACTCGAGAAGACCTGCCACAACTCGAGAAAATCCAGGAGGTTCTCCCCTCCAGGCGAGATGAGGCCCATTTCCGCTGAGGCGTCTCGAGGCTGATCACACCTCACCTCTGGAACTTCGAAAGGGTCATTCACACCCTTGGTGCAAATCAAGAATTTCCCCAACTTAGCCGTCTCCACTCGAGAGGAATCACGAGGGTCCCGCCCACATCCAGAGGAGCCCCGTTTCCGCCTCGTAGCTCGAGATGAGGGATCCTTTCCCTGCTTCGTCGGGAAAGAGTTCCCGGCGTTCCCGTCGCATCTCAAGAGGAGGCCCTCTCAACAGGAACGGCGAGAGGAACTCCAGGGTCGTGCCACCATTCAAAGAGTCCCCCAGATGTCTCAGTCCATTCCAGAGGAACCTCTTTTCCCTTCACCGGCTCGTCTTTCACGCCGAGGATCGACTCACACCAAGGTGGCACGTGGCACAGCCCTGTGGGAAAGCCTCGTGGGAAAGCCTCGAGGGACAGCCTCGAGGGAAAGCCACAGATCGCTTGATCCACGTGACAGGAAGCGTGACACTACTGCTGCAGCTCGGGAGGAAAGCGCACGTGCATGCCCCCACTCGGAACGAGGCCTGACTCCCCTGGGGAGACTCAGAAGCACCCCAAGATCCATGGCAACACTGGAGAGGAATCCTCAGGTTCCGGCCCCGACTCCACACAAGGACTGAGGCCCCGGCATGGACGGGAGAGGAATCCCGAGAGGTCCCCTAGAAACTCGCATGGGGACTGGCCTTTCCTGAGGCCACCAGAGCGGGTCCCTGAGGTCCCCGTCGTAACTCGAGAAGACCTGCCGCAACTGGAGAAAATCCAGGATGTTCTCCCCTCCAGGCGAGATGAGGCCCATTTCCGCTGAGGCGTCTCGAGGCTGATTACACCTCCCCTCTGGAACTTCGAAAGGGTCCTTCACACCCTTGGTGCAAATCAAGAAGTTCCCCGACATACCCGACTCCACTCGAGAGGAATCACGAGGGTCCCGCCCACATCCAGAGGAGCCCCGTTTCCGCCTCGTAGCTCGAGATGAGGGATCCTTTCCCTGCTTCGTCGGGAAAGAGTTCCCGGCGTTCCCGTCGCATCTCAAGAGGAGGCCCTCTCAACAGGAACGGCGAGAGGAACTCCAGGGTCGTGCCACCATTCCAAGAGTCCACCAGATGTCTCAGTCCATTCCAGAGGAACCTCTTTTCCCTTCACCGGCTCGTCTTTCACGCCGAGGATCGACTCACACCAAGGTGGCACGTGGCACAGCCCTGTGGGAAAGCCTCGTGGGAAAGCCTCGAGGGACAGCCTCGAGGGAAAGCCACAGATCCCTTGATCCACGTGACAGGAAGCGTGACACTACTGCTGCAGCTCGGGAGGAAAGCGCACGTGCATGCCCCCACTCGAGACGAGGCCTGACTCCCCTGGGGAGACTCAGAAGCACCCCAAGATCCATGGCAACACTGGAGAGGAATCCGCAGGTTCCGGCCCCGACTCCACACAAGGACTGAGCCCCCGGCATGGACGGGAGAGGAATCCCGAGAGGTCCCCTAGCAACTCGCATGGGGACTGGCCTTTCCTGAGGCCACAAGAGCGGGTCCCTGAGGTCCCCATCGTAACTCGAGAAGACCTGCCGCAACTCGAGAAAATCCAGGAGGTTCTCCCCTCCAGGCGAGATGAGGCCCATTTCCGCTGAGGCGTCTCGAGGCTGAACACACCTTACCTCTGGAACGTCGAAAGGGTCCTTCACACCCTTGGTGCAAATCAAGAAGTTCCCCGACATACCCGTCTCCACTCGAGAGAAATCACGAGGGTCCCGCCCACATCCAGAGGAGCCCCGTTTCCGCCTCGTAGCTCGAGATGAGGGATCATTTCCCTGCTTCGTCGGGAAAGAGTTCCCGGGGTTCCCGTCGCATCTCAGGAGGAGGCCCTCTCAACAGGAACGGCGAGAGGAACTCCAGGGCCGTGCCACCATTCCAAGAGTCCCCCAGATGTCTCAGTCCATTCCAGAGGAACCTCTTTTCCCTTCACCGGCTCGTCTTTACGCCGAGGATCGATTGACACCAAGGTGGCACGTGGCACAGCCCTTTGGGAAAGCCTCGTGGGAAAGCCTCGAGGGACAGCCTCGAGGGAAAGCCACAGATCCCTTGATCCACGTGACAGGAAGCGTGACACTACTGCTGCAGCTCGGGAGGAAAGCGCACGTGCATGCCCCCACTCGAGACGAGGCCTGACTCCCCTGGGGAGACTCAGAAGCACCCCAAGATCCATGGCAACACTGGAGAGTAATCCTCAGGTTCCGGCCCCGACTCCACACAAGGACTGAGGCCCCGGCATGGACGGGAGAGGATTCCCGAGAGGTCCCCTAGCAACTCGCATGGGGACTGGCCTTTCCTGAGGCCACCAGAGCGGGTCCCTGAGGTCCCCGTCGTAACTCGAGAAGACCTGCCGCAACTGGAGAAAATCCAGGAGGTTCTCCCCTACAGGCGAGATGAGGCCCATTTCCGCTGAGGCGTCTCGAGGCTGATCACACCTCACCTCTTTAACTTCGAAAGGGTCCTTCACACCCTTGGTGCAAATCAAGAAGTTCCCCGACATACCCGTCTCCACTCCAGAGGAATCACGAGGGTCCCGCCCACATCCAGAGGAGCCCGGTTTCCGCCTCGTAGCTCGAGATGAGGGATCCTTTCCCTGCTTCGTCGGGAAAGAGTTCCCGGCGTTCCCGTCGCATCTCAAGAGGAGGCCCTCTCAACAGGAACGGCGAGAGGAACTCCAGGGTCGTGCCACCATTCCAAGAGTCCCCCAGATGTCTCAGTCCATTCCAGAGGAATCTCTGTTCCCTTCACCGGCTCGTCTTTCACGCCGAGGATCGACTCACACCAAGGTGGCACGTGGCACAGCCCTGTGGGAAAGCCTCGTGGGAAAGCCTCGAGGGACAGCCTCGAGGGAAAGCCACAGATCCCTTGATCCACGTGACAGGAAGCGTGACACTACTGCTGCAGCTCGGGAGGAAAGTGCACGTGCATGCCCCCACTCGAGACGAGGCCTGACTCCCCTGGGGAGACTCAGAAGCACCCCAAGATCCATGGCAACACTGGAGAGGAATCCTCAGGTTCCGGCCCCGACTCCACACAAGGACTGAGGCCCCGGCATGGACGGGAGAGGAATCCCGAGAGGTCCCCTAGCAACTCGCATGGGGACTGGCCTTTCCTGAGGCCACCAGAGCGGGTCCCTGAGGTCCCCGTCGTAACTCGAGAAGACCTGCCGCAACTCGAGAAAATCCAGGAGGTTCTCCCCTCCAGGCGAGATGAGGCCCATTTCCGCTGAGGCGTCTCGAGGCTGATCACACCTCACCTCTGGAACTTCGAAAGGGTCCTTCACACCCTTGGTGCAAATCAAGAAGTTCCCCGACATACCCGACTCCACTCGAGAGGAATCACGAGGGTCCCGCCCACATCCAGAGGAGCCCCGTTTCCGCCTCGTAGCTCGAGATGAGGGATCCTTTCCCTGCTTCGTCGGGAAAGAGTTCCCGGCGTTCCCGTCGCATCTCAAGAGGAGGCCCTCTCAACAGGAACGGCGAGAGGAACTCCAGGGTCGTGCCACCATTCCAAGAGTCCCCCAGATGTCTCAGTCCATTCCAGAGGAACCTCTTTTCCCTTCACCGGCTCGTCTTTCACGCCGAGGATCGACTCACACCAAGGTGGCACGTGGCACAGCCCTGTGGGAAAGCCTCGTGGGAAAGCGTCAAGGGACAGCCTCGAGGGAAAGCCACAGATCCCTTGATCCACGTGACAGGAAGCGTGACACTACTGCTGCAGCTCGGGAGGAAAGCGCACGTGCATGCCCCCAATCGAGAAGAGGCCTGACTCCCCTGGGGAGACTCAGAAGCACCCCAAGATCCATGGCAACACTGGAGAGGAATCCTCAGGTTCCGGCCCCGACTCCACACAAGGACTGAGCCCCCGGCATGGACGGGAGAGGAATCCCGAGAGGTCCCCTAGCAACTCGCATGGGGACTGGCTTTTCCTGAGGCCACAAGAGCGGGTCCCTGAGGTCCCCATCGTAACTCGAGAAGACCTGCCGCAACTCGAGAAAATCCAGGAGGTTCTCCCCTCCAGGCGAGATGAGGCCCATTTCCGCTGAGGCGTCTCGAGGCTGATCACACCTCACCTCTGGAACGTCGAAAGGGTCCTTCACACCCTTGGTGCAAATCAAGAAGTTCCCGACATACCCGTCTCCACTCGAGAGGAATCACGAGGGTCCCGCCCACATCCAGAGGAGCCCCGTTTCCGCCTCGTAGCTCGAGATGAGGGATCCTTTCCCTGCTTCGTCGGGAAAGAGTTCCCGGCGTTCCCGTCGCATCTCAAGAGGAGGCTCTCTCAACAGGAACGGCGAGAGGAACTCCAGGGTCGTTCCACCATTCCAAGAGTCCCCCAGATGTCTCAGTCCATTCCAGAGGAACCTCTTTTCCCTTCACCGGCTCGTCTTTCACGCCGAGGATCGACTCACACCAAGGTGGCACGTGGCACAGCCCTGTGGGAAAGCCTCGTGGGAAAGCCTCGAGGGACAGCCTCGAGGGAAAGCCACAGATCCCTTGATCCACGTGACAGGAAGCGTGACACTACTGCTGCAGCTCGGGAGGAAAGCGCACGTGCATGCCCCCACTCGAGACGAGGCCTGACTCCCCTGGGGAGACTCAGAAGCACCCCAAAATCCATGGCAACACTGGAGAGGAATCCTCAGGTTCCAGCCCCGACTCCACACAAGGACTGAGGCCCCGGCATGGACGGGAGAGGAATCCCGAGAGGTCCCCTAGCAACTCGCATGGGGACTGGCCTTTCCTGAGGCCACCAGAGCGGGTCCCTGAGGTCCCCGTCGTAACTCGAGAAGACCTGCCGCAACTCGAGAAAATCCAGGAGATTCTCCCCTCCAGGCGAGATGAGGCCCATTTCCGCTGAGGCGTCTCGAGGCTGATCACACCTCACCTCTGGAACTTCGAAAGGGTCCTTCACACCCTTGGTGCAAATCAAGAAGTTCCCCGACCTAGCCGTCTCCACTCGAGAGGAATCACGAGGGTCCCGCCCACATCCAGAGGAGCCCCGTTTCCGCCTCGTAGCTCGAGATGAGGGATCCTTTCCCTGCTTCGTCGGGAAACAGTTCCCGGCGTTCCCGTCGCATCTCAAGAGGAGGCCCTCTCAACAGGAACGGCGAGAGGAACTCCAGGGTCGTGCCACCATTCCAAGAGTCCCCCAGATGTCTCAGTCCATTCCAGAGGAACCCCTTTTCCCTTCACCGGCTCGTCTTTCACGCCGAGGATCGACTCACACCAAGGTGTCCCGTGGCACAGCCCTGTGGGAAAGCCTCGTGGGAAAGCCTCGAGGGACAGCCTCGAGGGAAAGCCACAGATCCCATGATTCACGTGACAGGAAGCGTGACACTACTGCTGCAGCACGGGAGGAAAGCGCACGAGCATGCCCCAACTCGAGACGAGGCCTGACTCCCTTGGGGAGACTCAGAAGCACCCCAAGATCCATGGCAACACTGGAGAGGAATCCTCAGGTTCCGGCCCCGACTCCACACAAGGACTGAGGCCCCGGCATGGACGGGAGAGGAATCCCGAGAGGTCCCCTAGCAACTCGCATGGGGACTGGCCTTTCCTGAGGCCACCAGAGCGGGTCCCTGAGGTCCCCGTCGTAACTCGAGAAGACCTGCCGCAACTCGAGAAAATCCAGGAGTTTCTCCCCTCCAGGCGAGATGAGGCCCATTTCCGCTGAGGCGTCTCGAGGCTGATCACACCTCCCCTCTGGAACTTCGAAAGGGTCCTTCACACCCTTGGTGCAAATCAAGAAGTTCCCCGACCTAGCCGTCTCCACTCGAGAGGAATCACGAGGGTCCCGCCCACATCCAGAGGAGCCCCGTTTCCGCCTCGTAGCTCGAGATGAGGGATCCTTTCCCTGCTTCGTCGGGAAAGAGTTCCCGGCGTTCCCGTCGCATCTCAAGAGGAGGCCCTCTCAACAGGAACGGCGAGAGGAACTCCAGGGTCGTGCCACCATTCCAAGAGTCCCCCAGATGTCTCAGTCCATTCCAGAGGAACCTCTTTTCCCTTCACCGGCTCGTCTTTCACGCCGAGGATCGACTCACACCAAGGTGGCACGTGGCACAGCCCTGTGGGAAAGCCTCGTGGAAAGCCTCGAGGGACAGCCTCGAGGGAAAGCCACAGATCCCTTGATCCACGTGACAGGAAGCGTGACACTACTGCTGCAGCTCGGGAGGAAAGCGCACGTGCATGCCCCCACTCGAGACGAGGCCTGACTCCCCTGGGGAGACTCAGAAGCACCCCAAGATCCATGGCAACACTGGAGAGGAATCCTCAGGTTCCGGCCCCGACTCCACACAAGGACTGAGGCCCCGGCATGGACGGGAGAGGAATCCCGAGAGGTCCCCTAGCAACTCGCATGGGGACTGGCCTTTCCTGAGGCCACCAGAGCGGGTCCCTCAGGTCCCCGTCCTAACTCGCGAAGACCTGCCGCAACTCGAGAAAATCCAGGAGGTTCTCCCCTCCAGGCGAGATGAGGCCCATTTCCGCTGAGGCGTCTCGAGGCTGATCACACCTCACCTCTGGAACTTGGAAAGGGTCCTTCACACCCTTGGTGCAAATCAAGAAGTTCCCCGACATACCCGACTCCACTCGAGAGGAATCACGAGGGTCCCGCCCACATCCAGAGGAGCCCCGTTTCCGCCTCGTAGCTCGAGATGAGGGATCCTTTCCCTGCTTCGTCGGGAAAGAGTTCCCGGCGTTCCCGTCGCATCTCAAGAGGAGGCCCTCTCAACAGGAACTGCGAGAGGAACTCCAGGGTCGTGCCACCATTCCAAGAGTCCCCCAGATGTCTCAGTCCATTCCAGAGGAACCTCTTTTCCCTTCACCGGCTCGTCTTTCACGCTGAGGTTCGACTCACACCAAGGAGGCACGTGGCTCAGCCTGTGGGAAAGCCTCGTGGGAAAGCCTCGAGGGACAGCCTCGAGGGAAAGCCACAGATCCCTTGATCCACGTGACAGGAAGCGTGACACTACTGCTGCAGCTCGGGAGGAAAGCGCACGTGCATGCCCCCACTCGAGACGAGGCCTGACTCCCCTGGGGAGACTCAGAAGCACCCCAAGATCCATGGCAACACTGGAGAGGAATCCTCACGTTCCGGCCCCGACTCCACACAAGGACTGAGGCCCGGCATGGATGGGAGAGGAATCCCGAGAGGTCCCCTAGCAACTCGCATGGGGACTGGCCTTTCCTGAGGCCACCAGAGCGGGTCCCTGAGGTCCCCGTCGTAATTCGAGAAGACCTGCCGCAACTCGAGAAAATCCAGGAGGTTCTCCCCTCCAGGCGAGATGAGGCCCATTTCCGCTGAGGCGTCTCGAGGCTGATCACACCTCCCCTCTGGAACTTCGAAAGGGTCCTTCACACCCTTGGTGCAAATCAAGAAGTTCCCCGACATACCCGTCTCCACTCGAGAGGAATCACGAGGGTCCCGCCCACATCCAGAGGAGCCCCGTTTCCGCCTCGTAGCTCGAGATGAGGGATCCTTTCCGTGCTTCGTCGGAAAGAGTTCCCTGCGTTCCCGTCGAATCTCAAGAGGAGGCCCTCTCAACAGGAACGGCGAGAGGTACTCCAGGGTCGTGCCACCATTCCAAGAGTCCCCCAGATGTCTCAGTCCATTCCAGAGGAACCTCTTTTCCCTTCACCGGCTCGTCTTTCACGCCGAGGATCGACTCACACCAAGGTGGCACGTGGCACAGCCCTGTGGGAAAGACTCGTGGAAAGCCTCGAGTTACAGCCTCGAGGGAAAGCCACAGATCCCTTGATCCACGTGACAGGAGGCGTGACACTACTGCTGCAGCTCGGGAGGAAAGCGCACGTGCATACCCCCACTCGAGACGAGGCCTGACTCCCCTGGGGAGACTCAGAAGCACCCCAAGATCCATGGCAACACTGGAGAGGAATCCTCAGGTCCGGCCCCGACTCCACACAAGGACTGAGGCCCCAGCATGGACGGGAGAGGAATCCCGAGAGGTCCCCTAGCAACTCGCATGGGGACTGGCCTTTCCTGAGGCCACCAGAGCGGGTCCCTGAGGTCCCCGTCGTAACTCGAGAAGACCTGCCGCAACTCGAGAAAATCCAGGATGTTCTCCCCTCCAGGCGAGATGAGGCCCATTTCCGCTGAGGCGTCTCGAGGCTGATCACACCTCCCCTCTGGAACTTCGAAAGGGTCCTTCACACCCTTGGTGCAAATCAAGAAGTTCCCCGACATACCCGTCTCCACTCGAGAGGAATCACGAGGGTCCCGCCCACATCCAGAGGAGCCCCGTTTCCTCCTCGTAGCTCGAGATGAGGGATCCTTTCCCTGCTTCGTCGGGAAAGAGTTCCCGGCGTTCTCGTCGCATCTCAAGAGCAGGCCCTCTCAACAGGAACGGCGAGAGGTACTCCAGGGTCGTGCCACCATTCCAAGAGTCCCCCAGATGTCTCAGTCCATTCCAGAGGAAACTCGTTTCCCTTCACCGGCTCGTCTTTCACGCCGAGGATCGACTCACACCAAGGTGGCACGTGGCACAGCCCTGTGGGAAAGCCTCGTGGGAAAGCCTCGAGGGACAGCCTCGAGGGAAAGCCACAGATCCCTTGATCCAAGTGACAGGAAGCGTGACACTACTGCTGCAGCTCGGGAGGAAAGCGCACGTGCATGCCCCCACTCGAGACGAGGCCTGACTCCCCTGGGGAGACTCAGAAGCACCCCAAGATCCATGGCAACACTGGAGAGGAATCCTCAGGTTCCGGCCCCGACTCCACACAAGGACTGAGGCCCCGGCATGGACGGGAGAGGAATCCCGAGAGGTCCCCTAGCAACTCGCATGGGGACTGGCCTTTCCTGAGGCCACCAGAGCGGGTCCCTGAGGTCCCCGTCGTAACTCGAGAAGACCTGCCGCAACTCGAGAAAATCCAGGAG
This sequence comes from Budorcas taxicolor, assembly GCF_023091745.1. Taxonomy (NCBI): domain Eukaryota; kingdom Metazoa; phylum Chordata; class Mammalia; order Artiodactyla; family Bovidae; genus Budorcas; species Budorcas taxicolor. Next base: position 178,588 of record NW_026291688.1, read on the forward strand.
ATTCTCCCCTCCAGGCGAGATGAGGCCCATTTCCGCTGAGGCGTCTCGAGGCTGATCACACCTCACCTCTGGAACTTCGAAAGGGTCCTTCACACCCTTGGTGCAAATCAAGAAGTTCCCCGACCTAGCCGTCTCCACTCGAGAGGAATCACGAGGGTCCCGCCCACATCCAGAGGAGCCCCGTTTCCGCCTCGTAGCTCGAGATGAGGGATCCTTTCCCTGCTTCGTCGGGAAAGAGTTCCCGGCGTTGCCGTCGCATCTCAAGAGGAGGCCCTCTCAACAGGAACGGCGAGAGGAACTCCAGGGTCGTGCCACCATTCCAAGAGTCCCCCAGATGTCTCAGTCCATTCCAGAGGAACCTCTTTTCCCTTCACCGGCTCGTCTTTCACGCCGAGGATCGACTCACACCAAGGTGGCACGTGGCACAGCCCTGTGGGAAAGCCTCGTGGGAAAGCCTCGAGGGACAGCCTCGAGGGAAAGCCACAGATCCCATGATTCACGTGACAGGAAGCGTGACACTACTGCTGCAGCTCGGGAGGAAAGCGCACGTGCATGCCCCAACTCGAGACGAGGCCTGACTCCCTTGGGGAGACTCAGAAGCACCCCAAGATCCATGGCAACACTGGAGAGGAATCCTCAGGTTCCGGCCCCGACTCCACACAAGGACTGAGGCCCCGGCATGGACGGGAGAGGAATCCCGAGAGGTCCCCTAGCAACTCGCATGGGGACTGGCCTTTCCTGAGGCCACCAGAGCGGGTCCCTGAGGTCCCCGTCTTAACTCGAGAAGACCTGCCGCAACTCGAGAAAATCCAGGAGGTTCTCCCCTCCAGGGGAGATGAGGCCCATTTCCGCTGAAGCGTCTCGAGGCTGATCACACCTCACCTCTGGAACTTTGAAAGGGTCCTTCACACCCTTGGTGCAAATCAAGAAGTTCCCCGACCTACCCGTCTCCACTCGAGAGGAATCACGAGGGTCCCGCCCACATCCAGAGGAGCCCCGTTTCCGCCTCGTAGCTCGAGATGAGGGATCCTTTCCCTGATTCGTCGTGAAAGAGTTCCCGGCCTTCCCGTCGCATCTCAAGAGGAGGCCCTCTCAACAGGAACGGCGAGAGGAACTCCAGGGTCGTGCTACCATTCCAAGAGTCCCCCATATGTCTCAGTCCATTCCAGAGGAAACTCTTTTCCCTTCACCGGCTCGTCTTTCACGCCGAGGATCGACTCACACCAAGGTGGCACGTGGCACAGCCCTGTGGGAAAGCCTCGTGGGAAAGCCTCGAGGGACAGCCTCGAGGGAAAGCCACAGATCCCTTGATCCACGTGACAGGAAGCGTGACACTACTGCTGCAGCTCGGGAGGAAAGTGCACGTGCATGCCCCCACTCGAGACGAGCCCTGACTCCCCTGGGGAGACTCAGAAGCACCCCAAGATCCATGGCAACACTGGAGAGGAATCCTCAGGTTCCGGCCCCGACTCCACACAAGGACTGAGGCCCCGGCATGGACGGGAGAGGAATCCCGAGAGGTCCCCTAGCAACTCGCATGGGGACTGGCCTTTCCTGAGACCACAAGAGCGGGTCCCTGAGGTCCCCGTCGTAACTCGAGAAGACCTGCCGCAACTCGAGAAAATCCAGGAGATTCTCCCCTCCAGGCGAGATGAGGCCCATTTCCGCTGAGGCGTCTCGAGGCTGATCACACCTCACCTCTGGAACTTCGAAAGGGTCCTTCACACCCTTGGTGCAAATCAAGAAGTTCCCCGACCTAGCCGTCTCCACTCGAGAGGAATCACGAGGGTCCCGCCCACATCCAGAGGAGCCCCGTTTCCGCCTCGTAGCTCGAGATGAGGGATCCTTTCCCTGCTTCGTCGGGAAACAGTTCCCGGCGTTCCCGTCGCATCTCAAGAGGAGGCCCTCTCAACAGGAACGGCGAGAGGAACTCCAGGGTCGTGCCACCATTCCAAGAGTCCCCCAGATGTCTCAGGCCATTCCAGAGGAACCCCTTTTCCCTTCACCGGCTCGTCTTTCACGCCGAGGATCGACTCACACCAAGGTGGCACGTGGCACAGCCCTGTGGGAAAGCCTCGTGGGAAAGCCTCGAGGGACAGCCTCGAGGGAAAGCCACAGATCCCATGATTCACGTGACAGGAAGCGTGACACTACTGCTGCAGCTCGGGAGGAAAGCGCACGTGCATGCCCCAACTCGAGACGAGGCCTGACTCCCTTGGGGAGACTCAGAAGCACCCCAAGATCCATGGCAACACTGGAGAGGAATCCTCAGGTTCCGGCCCCGACTTCACACAAGGACTGAGGCCCCGGCATGGACGGGAGAGGAATCCCGAGAGGTCCCCTAGCAACTCGCATGGGGACTGGCCTTTCCTGAGGCCACCAGAGCGGGTCCCTGAGGTCCCCTTCGTAACTCGAGAAGACCTGCCGCAACTCGAGAAAATCCAGGAGGTTCTCCCCTCCAGGGGAGATGAGGCCCATTTCCGCTGAGGCGTCTCGAGGCTGATCACACCTCACCTCTGGAACTTTGAAAGGGTCCTTCACACCCTTGGTGCAAATCAAGAAGTTCCCCGACATACCCGTCTCCACTCGAGAGGAATCACGAGGGTCCCGCCCACATCCAGAGGAGCCCCGTTTCCGCCTCGTAGCTCGAGATGAGGGATCCTTTCCCTGCTTCGTCGGGAAACAGTTCCCGGCGTTCCCGTCGCATCTCAAGAGGAGGAGGCCCTCTCAACAGGAACGGCGAGAGGAACTCCAGGGTCGTGCCACCATTCCAAGAGTCCCCCAGATGTCTCAGTCCATTCCAGAGGAACCTTTTTTCCCTTCACCGGCTCGTCTTTCACGCCGAGGATCGACTCACACCAAGGTGGCACGTGGCACAGCCGTGTGGGAAAGCCTCGTGGGAAAGCCTCGAGGGACAGCCTCGAGGGAAAGCCACAGATCCCTTGATCCACGTGACAGGAAGCGTGACACTACTGCTGCAGCTCGGGAGGAACGCGCACGTGCATGCCCCCACTCGAGACGAGGCCTGACTCCCCTGGGGAGACTCAGAAGCACCCCAAGATCCATGGCAACACTGGAGAGGAATCCTCAGGTTCCGGCCCCGACTCCACACAAGGACTGAGGCCCCGGCATGGACGGGAGAGGAATCCCGAGAGATCCCCTAGCAACTCGCATGGGGACTGGCCTTTCCTGAGGCCACCAGAGCGGGTCCCTGAGGTCCCCGTCGTAACTCGAGAAGACCTGCCGCAACTCGAGAAAATCCAGGAGGTTCTCCCCTACAGGCGAGATGAGGCCCATTTCCGCTGAGGCGTCTCGAGGCTGATCACACCTCACCTCTGGAACTTCGAAAGGGTCCTTCACACTCTTGGTGCAAATCCCGAAGTTCCCCGACCTAGCCGTCTCCACTCGAGAGGAATCACGAGGGTCCCGCCCACATCCAGAGGAGCCCCGTTTCCGCCTCGTAGCTCGAGATGAGGGATCCTTTCCCTGCTTCGTCGGGAAAGAGTTCCCGGCGTTCCCGTCGCATCTCAAGAGGAGGCCCTCTCAACAGGAACGGCGAGAGGAACTCCAGGGTCGTGCCACCATTCCAAGAGTCCCGCAGATGTCTCAGTCCATTCCAGAGGAACCTCTTTTCCCTTCACCGGCTCGTCTTTCACGCCGAGGATCGACTCACACCAAGGTGGCACGTGGCACAGCCCTGTGGGAAAGCCTCGTGGGAAAGCCTCGAGGGACAGCCTCGAGGGAAAGCCACAGATCCCTTGATCCACGTGACAGGAAGCGTGACACTACTGCTGCAGCTCGGGAGGAAAGCGCACGTGCATGCCCCCACTCGAGACGAGGCCTGACTCCCCTGGGGAGACTCAGAAGCACCCCAAGATCCATGGCAACACTGGAGAGGAATCCTCAGGTTCCGGCCCCGACTCCACACAAGGACTGAGGCCCCGGCATGGACGGGAGAGGAATCCCGAGAGATCCCCTAGCAACTCGCATGGGGACTGGCCTTTCCTGAGGCCACCAGAGCGGGTCCCTGAGGTCCCCGTCGTAACTCGAGAAGACCTGCCGCAACTCGAGAAAATCCAGGAGGTTCTCCCCTCCAGGCGAGATGAGGCCCATTTCCGCTGAGGCGTCTCGAGGCTGATCACACCTCACCTCTGGAACTTCGAAAGGGTCCTTCACACCCTTGGTGCAAATCCAGAAGTTCCCCGACATACCCGTCTCCACTCGAGAGGAATCACGAGGGTCCCGCCCACATCCAGAGGAGCCCCGTTTCCTCCTCGTAGCTCGAGATGAGGGATCCTTTCCCTGCTTCGTCGGGAAAGAGTTCCCGGCGTTCCCGTCGCATCTCAAGAGGAGGCCCTCTCAACAGGAACGGCGAGAGGAACTCCAGGGTCGTGCCACCATTCCAAGAGTCCCCCAGATGTCTCAGTCCATTCCAGAGGAACCTTTTTTCCCTTCACCGGCTCGTCTTTCACGCCGAGGATCGACTCACACCAAGGTGGCACGTGGCACAGCCGTGTGGGAAAGCCTCGTGGGAAAGCCTCGAGGGACAGCCTCGAGGGAAAGCCACAGATCCCTTGATCCACGTGACAGGAAGCGTGACACTACTGCTGCAGCTCGGGAGGAACGCGCACGTGCATGCCCCCACTCGAGACGAGGCCTGACTCCCCTGGGGAGACTCAGAAGCACCCCAAGATCCATGGCAACACTGGAGAGGAATCCTCAGGTTCCGGCCCCGACTCCACACAAGGACTGAGGCCCCGGCATGGACGGGAGAGGAATCCCGAGAGATCCCCTAGCAACTCGCATGGGGACTGGCCTTTCCTGAGGCCACCAGAGCGGGTCCCTGAGGTCCCCGTCGTAACTCGAGAAGACCTGCCGCAACTCGAGAAAATCCAGGAGGTTCTCCCCTACAGGCGAGATGAGGCCCATTTCCGCTGAGGCGTCTCGAGGCTGATCACACCTCACCTCTGGAACTTCGAAAGGGTCCTTCACACTCTTGGTGCAAATCCCGAAGTTCCCCGACCTAGCCGTCTCCACTCGAGAGGAATCACGAGGGTCCCGCCCACATCCAGAGGAGCCCCGTTTCCGCCTCGTAGCTCGAGATGAGGGATCCTTTCCCTGCTTCGTCGGGAAAGAGTTCCCGGCGTTCCCGTCGCATCTCAAGAGGAGGCCCTCTCAACAGGAACGGCGAGAGGAACTCCAGGGTCGTGCCACCATTCCAAGAGTCCCCCAGATGTCTCAGTCCATTCCAGAGGAACCTCTTTTCCCTTCACCGGCTCGTCTTTGACGCCGAGGATCGAATCACACCAAGATGGCACGTGGCACAGCCCTGTGGGAAAGCCTCGTGGGAAAGCCTCGAGGGACAGCCTCGAGGGAAAGCCACAGATCCCTTGATCCACGTGACAGGAAGCGTGACACTACTGCTGCAGCTCGGGAGGAAAGCGCACGTGCATGCCCCCACTCGAGACGAGGCCTGACTCCCCTGGGGAGACTCAGAAGCACCCCAAGATCCATGGCAACACTGGAGAGGAATCCTCAGGTTCCGGCCCCGACTCCACACAAGGACTGAGGCCCCGGCATGGACGGGAGAGGAATCCCGAGAGGTCCCCTAGCAACTCGCATGGGGACTGGCCTTTCCTGAGGCCACCAGAGCGGGTCCCTGAGGTCCCCGTCGTAACTCGAGAAGACCTGCCGCAACTCGAGAAAATCCAGGAGGTTCTCCCCTCCAGGCGAGATGAGGCCCATTTCCGCTGAGGCGTCTCGAGGCTGATCACACCTAACCTCTGGAACTTCGACAGGGTCCTTCACACTCTTGGTGCAAATCCCGAAGTTCCCCGACCTAGCCGTCTCCACTCGAGAGGAATCACGAGGGTCCCGCCCACATCCAGAGGAGCCCCGTTTCCGCCTCGTAGCTCGAGATGAGGGATCCTTTCCCTGCTTCGTCGGGAAAGAGTTCCCGGCGTTCCCGTCGCATCTCAAGAGGAGGCCCTCTCAACAGGAACGGCGAGAGGAACTCCAGGGTCGTGCCACCATTCCAAGAGTCCCCCAGATGTCTCAGTGCATTCCAGAGGAACCTCTTTTCCCTTCACCGGCTCGTCTTTCACGCCGAGGATCGACTCACACCAAGATGGCACGTGGCACAGCCCTGTGGGAAAGCCTTGTGGGAAAGCCTCGAGGGACAGCCTCGAGGGAAAGCCACAGATCCCTTGATCCACGTGACAGGAAGCGTGACACTACTGCTGCAGCTCGGGAGGAAAGCGCACGTGCATGCCCCCACTCGAGACGAGGCCTGACTCCCCTGGGGAGACTCAGAAGCACCCCAAGATCCATGGCAACACTGGAGAGGAATCCTCAGGTTCCGGCCCCGACTCCACACAAGGACTGAGGCCCCGGCATGGACGGGAGAGGAATCCCGAGAGGTCCCCTAGCAACTCGCATGGGGACTGGCCTTTCCTGAGGCCACCAGAGCGGGTCCCTGAGGTCCCCGTCGTAACTCGAGAAGACCTGCCGCAACTCGAGAAAATCCAGGAGGTTCTCCCCTCCAGGCGAGATGAGGCCCATTTCCGCAGAGGCGTCTCGAGGCTGATCACACCTCACCTCTGGAACTTCGAAAGGGTCCTTCACACCCTTGGTGCAAATCAAGAAGTTCCCCGACCTAGCCGTCTCCACTCGAGAGGAATCACGAGGGTCCCGCCCACATCCAGAGGAGCCCCGTTTCCTCCTCGTAGCTCGAGATGAGGGATCCTTTCCCTGCTTCGTCGGGAAAGAGTTCCCGGCTTTCCCGACGCATCTCAAGAGGAGGCCCTCTCAATAGGAACGGCGAGAGGAACTCCAGGGTCGTGCCACCATTCCAAGAGTCCCCCAGATGTCTCAGTCCATTCCAGAGGAACCTCTTTTCCCTTCACCGGCTCGTCTTTCACGCCGAGGATCGACTCACACCAAGGTGGCACGTGGCACAGCCCTGTGGGAAAGCCTCGTGGGAAAGCCTCGAGGGACAGCCTCGAGGGAAAGCCACAGATCCCTTGATCCACGTGACAGGAAGCGTGACACTACTGCTGCAGCTCGGGAGGAAAGCGCACGTGCATGCCCCCACTCGAGACGAGGCCTGACTCCCCTGGGGAGACTCAGAAGCACCCCAAGATCCATGGCAACACTGGAGAGGAATCCTCAGGTTCCGGCCCCGAATCCACACAAGGACTGAGGCCCCGGCATGGACGGGAGAGGAATCCCGAGAGGTCCCCTAGCAACTCGCATGGGGACTGGCCTTTCCTGAGGCCACCAGAGCGGGTCCCTGAGGTCCCCGTCGTAACTCGAGAAGACCTGCCACAACTCGAGAAAATCCAGGAGGTTCTCCCCTCCAGGCGAGATGAGGCCCATTTCCGCTGAGGCGTCTCGAGGCTGATCACACCTCACCTCTGGAACTTCGAAAGGCTCCTTCACACCCTTGGTGCAAATCCAGAAGTTCCCCGACCTAGCCGTCTCCACTCGAGAGGAATCACGAGGGTCCCGCCCACATCCAGAGGAGCCCCGTTTCCGCCTCGTAGCTCGAGATGAGGGATCCTTTCCCTGCTTCGTCGGGAAAGAGTTCCCGGCGTTCCCGTCGCATCTCAAGAGGAGGCCCTCTCAACAGGAACGGCGAGAGGAACTCCAGGGTCGTGCCACCATTCCAAGAGTCCCCCAGATGTCTCAGTCCATTCCAGAGGAACCTCTTTTCCCTTCACCGGCTCGTCTTTCACGCCGAGGATCGACTCACACCAAGGTGGCACGTGGCACAGCCCTGTGGGAAAGCCTCGTGGGAAAGCCTCGAGGGACAGCCTCGAGGGAAAGCCACAGATCCCTTGATCCACGTGACAGGAAGCGTGACACTACTGCTGCAGCTCGGGAGGAAAGCGCACGTGCATGCCCCCACTCGAGACGAGGCCTGACTCCCCTGGGGAGACTCAGAAGCATCCCAAGATCCATGGCAACACTGGAGAGGAATCCTCAGGTTCCGGCCCCGACTCCACACAAGGACTGAGGCCCCGGCATGGACGGGAGAGGAATCCCGAGAGGTCCCCTAGCAACTCGCATGGGGACTGGCCTTTCCTGAGGCCACCAGAGCGGGTCCCTGAGGTCCCCGTCGTAACTCGAGAAGACCTGCCGCAACTCGAGAAAATCCAGGAGGTTCTCCCCTACAGGCGAGATGAGGCCCATTTCCGCTGAGGCGTCTCGAGGCTGATCACACCTCACCTCTGGAACTTCGAAAGGGTCCTTCACACCCTTGGTGCAAATCCAGAAGTTCCCGACCTAGCTGTCTCCACTCGAGAGGAATCACGAGGGTCCCGCCCACATCCAGAGGAGCCCCGTTTCCGCCTCGTAGCTCGAGAGGAGGGATCCTTTCCCTGCTTCGTCGGGAAAGAGTTCCCGGCGTTCCCGTCGCATCTCAAGTGGAGGCCCTCTCAACAGGAACGGCGAGAGGAACTCCAGGGTCGTGCCACCATTCCAAGAGTCCCCCAGATGTCTCAGTCCATTCCAGAGGAACCTCTTTTCCCTTCACCGGCTCGTCTTTCACGCCGAGGATCGACTCACACCAAGGTGGCACGTGGCACAGCCCTGTGGGAAAGCCTCGTGGGAAAGCCTCGAGGGACAGCCTCGAGGGAAAGCCACAGATCCCTTGATCCACGTGACAGGAAGCGTGACACTACTGCTGCAGATCGGGAGGAAAGCGCACGTGCATGCCCCCACTCGACACGAGGCATGACTCCCCTGGGGAGACTCAGAAGCACCCCAAGATCCATGGCAACACTGGAGAGGAATCCTCAGGTTCCGGCCCCGACTCCACACAAGGACTGAGGCCCCGGCATGGACGGGAGAGGAATCCCGAGAGGTCCCCTAGCAACTCGCATGGGGACTGGCCTTTCCTGAGGCCACCAGAGCGGGTCCCTGTGGTCCCCTTCGTAACTCGAGAAGACCTGCCGCAACTCGAGAAAATCCAGGAGGTTCTCCCCTCCAGGCGAGATGAGGCCCATTTCCGCTGAGGCGTCTCGAGGCTGATCACACCTCACCTCTGGAACTTCGAAAGGCTCCTTCACACCCTTGGTGCAAATCCAGAAGTTCCCCGACCTAGCTGTCTCCACTCGAGAGGAATCACGAGGGTCCCGCCCACGTCCAGAGGAGCCCCGTTTCTGCCTCGTAGCTCGAGATGAGGGATCCTTTCCCTGCTTCGTCGGGAAAGAGTTCCCGGCGTTCCCGTCGCATCTCAAGTGGAGGCCCTCTCAACAGGATCGGCGAGAGGAACTCCAGGGTCGTGCCACCATTCCAACAGTCCCCCAGATATCTCAGTCCATTCCAGAGGAACCTCTTTTCCCTTCACCGGCACGTCTTTCACGCCGAGGATCGACTCACACCAAGGCGGCACGTGGCACAGCCCTGTGGGAAAGCCTCGTGGGAAAGCCTCGAGGGACAGCCTCCAGGGAAAGCCACAGATCCCTTGATTCTCGTGACAGGAAGCGTGACACTACTGCTGCAGCTCGGGAGGAAAGCGCACGTGCATGCCCCCACTCGAGACGAGGCCTGACTCCCCTGGGGAGACTCAGAAGCACCCCAAGATCCATGGCAACACTGGAGAGGAATCCTCAGGTTCCAGCCCCGACTCCACACAAGGACTGAGGCCCCGGCATGGATGGGAGAGGAATCCCGAGAGGTCCCCTAGCAACTCGCATGGGGACTGGCCTTTCCTGAGGCCACCAGAGCGGGTCCCTGAGGTCCCCGTCGTAACTCGAGAAGACCTGCCGCAACTCGAGAAAATCCAGGAGATTCTCCCCTCCAGGTGAGATGAGGCCCATTTCCGCTGAGGCATCTCGAGGCTGATCACACCTCACCTCTGGAACTTCGAAAGGGTCCTTCACACCCTTGGTGCAAATCAAGAAGTTCCCCGACCTAGCCGTCTCCACTCGAGAGGAATTAGGAGGGTCCCGCCCACATCCAGAGGAGCCCCGTTTCCGCCTCGTAGCTCGAGATGAGGGATCCTTTCCCTGCTTCGTCGGGAAAGAGTTCCCGGCGTTCCCGTCGCATCTCAAGAGGAGGCCCTGTCAACAGGAACGGCGAGAGGAACTCCAGGGTCGTGCCACCATTCCAAGAGTCCTCCAGATGTCTCAGTCCATTCCAGAAGAACCTCTTTTCCCTTCACCGGCTCGTCTTTCACGCCGAGGATCGACTCACACCAAGGTGGCACGTGGCACAGCCCTGTGGGAAAGCCTCGTGGGAAAGCCTCGAGGGACAGCCTCGAGGGAAAGCCACAGATCCCTTGATCCACGTGACAGGAAGCGTGACACTACTGCTGCAGCTCGGGAGGAAAGCGCACGTGCATGCCCCCACTCGAGACGAGGCCTGACTCCCCTGGGGAGACTCAGAAGCACCCCAAGATCCATGGCAACACTGGAGAGGAATCCTCAGGTTCCGGCCCCGACTCCACACAAGGACTGAGGCCCCGGCATGGACGGGAGAGGAATCCCGAGAGGTCCCCTAGCAACTCGCATGGGGACTGGCCTTTCCTGAGGCCACCAGAGCGGGTCCCTGAGGTCCCCGTCGTAACTCGAGAAGACCTGCCGCAACTCGAGAAAATCCAGGAGGTTCTCCCCTCCAGGCGAGATGAGGCCCATTTCCGCTGAGGCGTCTCGAGGCTGATCACACCTCACCTCTGGAACTTCGAAAGGGTCCTTCACACCCTTGGTGCAAATCCAGAAGTTCCCCGACCTAGCCGTCTCCACTCGAGAGGAATCACGAGGGTCCCGCCCACATCCAGAGGAGCCCCGTTTCCGCCTCGTAGCTCGAGATGAGGGATCCTTTCCCTGCTTCGTCGGGAAAGAGTTCCCGGCGTTCCCGTCGCATCTCAAGAGGAGGCCCTCTCAACAGGAACGGCGAGAGGAACTCCAGGGTCGTGCCACCATTCCAAGAGTCCCCCAGATGTCTCAGTCCATTCCAGAGGAACCTCTTTTCCCTTCACCGGCTCGTCTTTCACGCCGAGGATCGACTCACACCAAGGTGGCTCGTGGCACAGCCCTGTGGGAAAGCCTCGTGGGAAAGCCTCGAGGGACAGCCTCGAGGGAAAGCCACAGATCCCTTGATCCACGTGACAGGAAGCGTGACACTACTGCTGCAGCTCGGGAGGAAAGCGCACGTGCATGCCCCCACTCGAGACGAGGCCTGACTCCCCTGGGGAGACTCAGAAGCACCCCAAGATCCATGGCAACACTGGAGAGGAATCCTCAGGTTCCAGCCCCGACTCCACACAAGGACTGAGGCCCCGGCATGGACGGGAGAGGAATCCCGAGAGGTCCCCTAGCAACTCGCATGGGGACTGGCCTTTCCTGAGGCCACCAGAGCGGGTCCCTGAGGTCCCCGTCGTAACTCGAGAAGACCTGCCGCAACTCGAGAAAATCCAGGAGATTCTCCCCTCCAGGCGAGATGAGGCCCATTTCCGCTGAGGCATCTCGAGGCTGATCACACCTCACCTCTGGAACTTCGAAAGGGTCCTTCACACCCTTGGTGCAAATCCAGAAGTTCCCCGACTTAGCCGTCTCCACTCGAGAGGAATCACGAGGGTCCCGCCCACATCCAGAGGAGCCCCGTTTCCGCCTCGTAGCTCGAGATGAGGGATCCTTTCCCTGCTTCGTCGGGAAAGAGTTCCCGGCTTTCCCGACGCATCTCAAGAGGAGGCCCTCTCAACAGGAACGGCGAGAGGAACTCCAGGGTCGTGCCACCATTCCAAGAGTCCCCCAGATGTCTCAGTCCATTCCAGAGGAACCTCTTTTCCCTTCACCGGCTCGTCTTTCACGCCGAGGATCGACTCACACCAAGGTGGCACGTGGCACAGCCCTGTGGGAAAGCCTCGTGGGAAAGCCTCAAGGGACAGCCTCGAGGGAAAGCCACAGATCCCTTGATCCACGTGACAGGAAGCGTGACACTACTGCTGCAGCTCGGGAGGAAAGCGCACGTGCATGCCCCCACTCGAGACGAGGCCTGACTCCCCTGGGGAGACTCAGAAGCACCCCAAGATTCATGGCAACACTGGAGAGGAATCCTCAGGTTCCGGCCCCGACTCCACACAAGGACTGAGGCCCCGGCATGGACGGGAGAGGAATCCCGAGAGGTCCCCTAGCAACTCGCATGGGGACTGGCCTTTCCTGAGGCCACCAGAGCGGGTCCCTGAGGTCCCCGTCGTAACTCGAGAAGACCTGCCGCAACTCGAGAAAATCCAGGAGGTTCTCCCCTCCAGGCGAGATGAGGCCCATTTCCGCTGAGGCGTCTTGAGGCTGATCACACCTCACCTCTGGAACTTCGAAAGGGTCCTTCACACCCTTGGTGCAAATCCAGAAGTTCCCCGACCTAGCCGTCTCCACTCGAGAGGAATCACGAGGGTCCCGCCCACATCCAGAGGAGCCCCGTTTCCGCCTCGTAGCTCGCGATGAGGGATCCTTTCCCTGCTTCGTCGGGAAAGAGTTCCCGGCGTTCCCGTCGCATCTCAAGAGGAGGCCCTCTCAACAGGAACGGCGAGAGGAACTCCAGGGTCGTGCCACCACTCCAAGAGTCCCCCAGATGTCTCAGTCCATTCCAGAGGAACCTCTTTTCCCTTCACCGGCTCGTCTTTCACGCCGAGGATCGACTCACACCAAGGTGGCACGTGGCACAGCCCTGTGGGAAAGCCTCGTGGGAAAGCCTCGAGGGACAGCCTCGAGGGAAAGCCACAGATCCCTTGATCCACGTGACAGGAAGCGGGACACTACTGCTGCAGCTCGGGAGGAAAGCGCACGTGCATGCCCCCACTCGAGACGAGGCCTGACTCCCCTGGGGAGACTCAGAAGCACCCCAAGATCCATGGCAACACTGGAGAGGAATCCTCAGGTTCCGGCCCCGACTCCACACAAGGACTGAGGCCCCGGCATGGACGGGAGAGGAATCCCGAGAGGTCCCCTAGCAACTCGCATGGGGACTGGCCTTTCCTGAGGCCACCAGAGCGGGTCCCTGAGGTCCCCGTCGTAACTCGAGAAGACCTGCCGCAACTCGAGAAAATCCAGGAGGTTCTCCCCTCCAGGCGAGATGAGGCCCATTTCCGCTGAGGCGTCTCGAGGCTGATCACACCTCACCTCTGGAACTTCGAAAGGGTCCTTCACACCCTTGGTGCAAATCCAGAAGTTCCCCGACCTAGCCGTCTCCACTCGAGAGGAATCACGAGGGTCCCGCCCACATCCAGAGGAGCCCCGTTTCCGCCTCGTAGCTCGAGATGAGGGATCCTTTCCCTGCTTCGTCGGGAAAGAGTTCCCGGCGTTCCCGTCGCATCTCAAGAGGAGGCCCTCTCAACAGGAACGGCGAGAGGAACTCCAGGGTCGTGCCACCATTCCAAGAGTCCCCCAGATGTCTCAGTCCATTCCAGAGGAACCTCTTTTCCCTTCACCGGCTCGTCTTTCACGCCGAGGATCGACTCACACCAAGGTGGCACGTGGCACAGCCCTGTGGGAAAGCCTCGTGGGAAAGCCTCGAGGGACAGCCTCCAGGGAAAGCCACAGATCCCTTGATCCACGTGACAGGAAGCGTGACACTACTGCTGCAGCTCGGGAGGAAAGCGCACGTGCATGCCCCCACTCGAGACGAGGCCTGACTCCCCTGGGGAGACTCAGAAGCACCCCAAGATCCATGGCAACACTGGAGAGGAATCCTAAGGTTCCGGCCCCGACTCCACACAAGGACTGAGGCCCCGGCATGGACGGGAGAGGAATCCCGAGAGGTCCCCTAGCAACTCGCATGGGGACTGGCCTTTCCTGAGGCCACCAGAGCGGGTCCCTGAGGTCCCCGTCGTAACTCGAGAAGACCTGCCGCAACTCGAGAAAATCCAGGAGGTTCTCCCCTCCAGGCGAGATGAGGCCCATTTCCGCTGAGGCGTCTCGAGGCTGATCACACCTCACCTCTGGAACTTCAAAAGGGTCCTTCACACCCTTGGTGCAAATCCAGAAGTTCCCCGACCTAGCCGTCTCCACTCGAGAGGAATCACGAGGGTCCCGCCCACATCCAGAGGAGCCCCGTTTCCGCCTCGTAGCTCGAGATGAGGGATCCTTTCCCTGCTTCGTCGGGAAAGAGTTCCCGGCGTTCCCGTCGCATCTCAAGAGGAGGCCCTCTCAACAGGAACGGCGAGAGGAACTCCAGGGTCGTGCCACCATTCCAAGAGTCCCCCAGATGTCTCAGTCCATTCCAGAGGAACCTCTTTTCCCTTCACCGGCTCGTCTTTCACGCCGAGGATCGACTCACACCAAGGTGGCACGTGGCACAGCCCTGTGGGAAAGCCTCGTGGGAAAGCCTCGAGGGACAGCCTCGAGGGAAAGCCACAGATCCCTTGATCCACGTGACAGGAAGCGTGACACTACTGCTGCAGCTCGGGAGGAAAGCGCACGTGCATGCCCCCACTCGAGACGAGGCCTGACTCCCCTGGGGAGACTCAGAAGCACCCCAAGATCCATGGCAACACTGGAGAGGAATCCTCAGGTTCCGGCCCCGACTCCACACAAGGACTGAGGCCCCGGCATGGACGGGAGAGGAATCCCGAGAGGTCCCCTAGCAACTCGCATGGGGACTGGCCTTTCCTGAGGCCACCAGAGCGGGTCCCTGAGGTCCCCGTCGTAACTCGAGAAGACCTGCCGCAACTCGAGAAAATCCAGGAGGTTCTCCCCTCCAGGCGAGATGAGGCCCATTTCCGCTGAGGCGTCTCGAGGCTGATCACACCTCACCTCTGGAACTTCGAAAGGGTCCTTCACACCCTTGGTGCAAATCCAGAAGTTCCCCGACCTAGCCGTCTCCACTCGAGAGGAATCACGAGGGTCCCGCCCACATCCAGAGGAGCCCCGTTTCCGCCTCGTAGCTCGAGATGAGGGATCCTTTCCCTGCTTCGTCGGGAAAGAGTTCCCGGCGTTCCCGTCGCATCTCAAGAGGAGGCCCTCTCAACAGGAACGGCGAGAGGAACTCCAGGGTCGTGCCACCATTCCAAGAGTCCCCCAGATGTCTCAGTCCATTCCAGAGGAACCTCTTTTCCCTTCAGCGGCTCGTCTTTCACGCCGAGGATCGACTCACACCAAGGTGGCACGTGGCACAGCCCTGTGGGAAAGCCTCGTGGGAAAGCCTCGAGGGACAGCCTCGAGGGAAAGCCACAGATCCCTTGATCCACGTGACAGGAAGCGTGACACTACTGCTGCAGCTCGGGAGGAAAGCGCACGTGCATGCCCCCACTCGAGACGAGGCCTGACTCCCCTGGGGAGACTCAGAAGCACCCCAAGATCCATGGCAACACTGGAGAGGAATCCTCAGGTTCCGGCCCCGACTCCACACAAGGACTGAGGCCCCGGCATGGACGGGAGAGGAATCCCGAGAGGTCCCCTAGCAACTCGCATGGGGACTGGCCTTTCCTGAGGCCACCAGAGCGGGTCCCTGAGGTCCCCGTCGTAACTCGAGAAGACCTGCCGCAACTCGAGAAAATCCAGGAGGTTCTCCCCTCCAGGCGAGATGAGGCCCATTTCCGCTGAGGCGTCTCGAGGCTGATCACACCTCACCTCTGGAACTTCGAAAGGGTCCTTCACACCCTTGGTGCAAATCCAGAAGTTCCCCGACCTAGCCGTCTCCACTCGAGAGGAATCACGAGGGTCCCGCCCACATCCAGAGGAGCCCCGTTTCCGCCTCGTAGCTCGAGATGAGGGATCCTTTCCCTGCTTCGTCGGGAAAGAGTTCCCGGCGTTCCCGTCGCATCTCAAGAGGAGGCCCTCTCAACAGGAACGGCGAGAGGAACTCCAGGGTCGTGCCACCATTCCAAGAGTCCCCCAGATGTCTCAGTCCATTCCAGAGGAACCTCTTTTCCCTTCACCGGCTCGTCTTTCACGCCGAGGATCGACTCACACCAAGGTGGCACGTGGCACAGCCCTGTGGGAAAGCCTCGTGGGAAAGCCTCGAGGGACAGCCTCGAGGGAAAGCCACAGATCCCTTGATCCACGTGACAGGAAGCGGGACACTACTGCTGCAGCTCGGGAGGAAAGCGCACGTGCATGCCCCCACTCGAGACGAGGCCTGACTCCCCTGGGGAGACTCAGAAGCACCCCAAGATCCATGGCAACACTGGAGAGGAATCCTCAGGTTCCGGCCCCGACTCCACACAAGGACTGAGGCCCCGGCATGGACGGGAGAGGAATCCCGAGAGGTCCCCTAGCAACTCGCATGGGGACTGGCCTTTCCTGAGGCCACCAGAGCGGGTCCCTGAGGTCCCCGTCGTAACTCGAGAAGACCTGCCGCAACTCGAGAAAATCCAGGAGGTTCTCCCCTCCAGGCGAGATGAGGCCCATTTCCGCTGAGGCGTCTCGAGGCTGATCACACCTCACCTCTGGAACTTCGAAAGGGTCCTTCACACCCTTGGTGCAAATCCAGAAGTTCCCCGACCTACCCGTCTCCACTCGAGAGGAATCACGAGGGTCCCGCCCACATCCAGAGGAGCCCCGTTTCCGCCTCGTAGCTCGAGATGAGGGATCCTTTCCCTGCTTCGTCGGGAAAGAGTTCCCGGCGTTCCCGTCGCATCTCAAGAGGAGGCCCTCTCAACAGGAACGGCGAGAGGAACTCCAGGGTCGTGCCACCATTCCAAGAGTCCCCCAGATGTCTCAGTCCATTCCAGAGGAACCTCTTTTCCCTTCAGCGGCTCGTCTTTCACGCCGAGGATCGACTCACACCAAGGTGGCACGTGGCACAGCCCTGTGGGAAAGCCTCGTGGGAAAGCCTCGAGGGACAGCCTCGAGGGAAAGCCACAGATCCCTTGATCCACGTGACAGGAAGCGGGACACTACTGCTGCAGCTCGGGAGGAAAGCGCACGTGCATGCCCCCACTTGAGACGAGGCCTGACTCCCCTGGGGAGACTCAGAAGCACCCCAAGATCCATGGCAACACTGGAGAGGAATCCTCAGGTTCCGGCCCCGACTCCACACAAGGACTGAGGCCCCGGCATGGACGGGAGAGGAATCCCGAGAGGTCCCCTAGCAACTCGCATGGGGACTGGCCTTTCCTGAGGCCACCAGAGCGGGTCCCTGAGGTCCCCGTCGTAACTCGAGAAGACCTGCCGCAACTCGAGAAAATCCAGGAGGTTCTCCCCTCCAGGCGAGATGAGGCCCATTTCCGCTGAGGCGTCTCGAGGCTGATCACACCTCACCTCTGGAACTTCAAAAGGGTCCTTCACACCCTTGGTGCAAATCCAGAAGTTCGCCGACCTAGCCGTCTCCACTCGAGAGGAATCACGAGGGTCCCGCCCACATCCAGAGGAGCCCCGTTTCCGCCTCGTAGCTCGAGATGAGGGATCCTTTCCCTGCTTCGTCGGGAAAGAGTTCCCGGCGTTCCCGTCGCATCTCAAGAGGAGGCCCTCTCAACAGGAACGGCGAGAGGAACTCCAGGGTCGTGCCACCATTCCAAGAGTCCCCCAGATGTCTCAGTCCATTCCAGAGGAACCTCTTTTCCCTTCACCGGCTCGTCTTTCACGCCGAGGATCGACTCACACCAAGGTGGCACGTGGCACAGCCCTGTGGGAAAGCCTCGTGGGAAAGCCTCGAGGGACAGCCTCGAGGGAAAGCCACAGATCCCTTGATCCACGTGACAGGAAGCGGGACACTACTGCTGCAGCTCGGGAGGAAAGCGCACGTGCATGCCCCCACTCGAGACGAGGCCTGACTCCCCTGGGGAGACTCAGAAGCACCCCAAGATCCATGGCAACACTGGAGAGGAATCCTCAGGTTCCGGCCCCGACTCCACACAAGGACTGAGGCCCCGGCATGGACGGGAGAGGAATCCCGAGAGGTCCCCTAGCAACTCGCATGGGGACTGGCCTTTCCTGAGGCCACCAGAGCGGGTCCCTGAGGTCCCCGTCGTAACTCGAGAAGACCTGCCGCAACTCGAGAAAATCCAGGAGGTTCTCCCCTCCAGGCGAGATGAGGCCCATTTCCGCTGAGGCGTCTCGAGGCTGATCACACCTCACCTCTGGAACTTCGAAAGGGTCTTTAACACCCTTGGTGCAAATCCAGAAGTTCCCCGACCTAGCCGTCTCCACTCGAGAGGAATCACGAGGGTCCCGCCCACATCCAGAGGAGCCCCGTTTCCGCCTCGTAGCTCGAGATGAGGGATCCTTTCCCTGCTTCGTCGGGAAAGAGTTCCCGGCGTTCCCGTCGCATCTCAAGAGGAGGCCCTCTCAACAGGAACGGCGAGAGGAACTCCAGGGTCGTGCCACCATTCCAAGAGTCCCCCAGATGTCTCAGTCCATTCCAGAGGAAACTCTTTTCCCTTCACCGGCTCGTCTTTCACGCCGAGGATCGACTCACACCAAGGTGGCACGTGGCACAGCCCTGTGGGAAAGCCTCGTGGGAAAGCCTCGAGGGACAGCCTCGAGGGAAAGCCACAGATCCCTTGATCCACGTGACAGGAAGCGTGACACTACTGCTGCAGGTCGGGAGGAAAGCGCACGTGCATGCCCCCACTCGAGACGAGGCCTGACTCCCCTGGGGAGACTCAGAAGCACCCCAAGATCCATGGCAACACTGGAGAGGAATCCTCAGGTTCCGGCCCCGACTCCACACAAGGACTGAGGCCCCGGCATGGACGGGAGAGGAATCCCGAGAGGTCCCCTAGCAACTCGCATGGGGACTGGCCTTTCCTGAGGCCACCAGAGTGGGTCCCTGAGGTCCCCGTCGTAACTCGAGAAGACCTGCCGCAACTCGAGAAAATCCAGGAGGTTCTCCCCTCCAGGCGAGATGAGGCCCATTTCCGCTGAGGCGTCTCGAGGCTGATCACACCTCACCTCTGGAACTTCGAAAGGGTCCTTCACACCCTTGGTGCAAATCCAGAAGTTCCCCGACCTAGCCGTCTCCACTCGAGAGGAATCACGAGGGTCCCGCCAACATCCAGAGGAGGCCCCGTTTCCGCCTCGTAGCTCGAGATGAGGGATCCTTTCCCTGCTTCGTCGGGAAAGAGTTCCCGGCGTTCCCGTCGCATCTCAAGAGGAGGCCCTCTCAACAGGAACGGCGAGAGGAACTCCAGGGTCGTGCCACCATTCCAAGAGTCCCCCAGATGTCTCAGTCCATTCAGAGGAACCTCTTTTCCCTTCACCGGCTCGTCTTTCACGCCGAGGATCGACTCACACCAAGGTGGCACGTGGCACAGCCCTGTGGGAAAGCCTCGTGGGAAAGCCTCGAGGGACAGCCTCGAGGGAAAGCCACAGATCCCTTGATCCACGTGACAGGAAGCGGGACACTACTGCTGCAGCTCGGGAGGAAAGCGCACGTGCATGCCCCCACTCGAGACGAGGCCTGACTCCCCTGGGGAGACTCAGAAGCACCCCAAGATCCATGGCAACACTGGAGAGGAATCCTCAGGTTCCGGCCCCGACTCCACACAAGGACTGAGGCCCCGGCATGGACGGGAGAGGAATCCCGAGAGGTCCCCTAGCAACTCGCATGGGGACTGGCCTTTCCTGAGGCCACCAGAGCGGGTCCCTGAGGTCCCCGTCGTAACTCGAGAAGACCTGCCGCAACTCGAGAAAATCCAGGAGGTTCTCCCCTCCAGGCGAGATGAGGCCCATTACCGCTGAGGCGTCTCGAGGCTGATCACACCTCACCTCTGGAACTTCGAAAGGGTCCTTCACACCCTTGGTGCAAATCCAGAAGTTCCCCGACCTAGCCGTCTCCACTCGAGAGGAATCACGAGGGTCCCGCCCACATCCAGAGGAGCCCCGTTTCCGCCTCGTAGCTCGAGATGAGGGATCCTTTCCCTGCTTCGTCGGGAAAGAGTTCCCGGCGTTCCCGTCGCATCTCAAGAGGAGGCCCTCTCAACAGGAACGGCGAGAGGAACTCCAGGGTCGTGCCACCATTCCAAGAGTCCCCCAGATGTCTCAGTCCATTCCAGAGGAACCTCTTTTCCCTTCACCGGCTCGTCTTTCACGCCGAGGATCGACTCACACCAAGGTGGCACGTGGCACAGCCCTGTGGGAAAGCCTCGTGGGAAAGCCTCGAGGGACAGCCTCGAGGGAAAGCCACAGATCCCTTGATCCACGTGACAGGAAGCGGGACACTACTGCTGCAGCTCGGGAGGAAAGCGCACGTGCATGCCCCCACTCGAGACGAGGCCTGACTCCCCTGGGGAGACTCAGAAGCACCCCAAGATCCATGGCAACACTGGAGAGGAATCCTCAGGTTCCGGCCCCGACTCCACACAAGGACTGAGGCCCCGGCATGGACGGGAGAGGAATCCCGAGAGGTCCCCTAGCAACTCGCATGGGGACTGGCCTTTCCTGAGGCCACCAGAGCGGGTCCCTGAGGTCCCCGTCGTAACTCGAGAAGACCTGCCGCAACTCGAGAAAATCCAGGAGGTTCTCCCCTCCAGGCGAGATGAGGCCCATTACCGCTGAGGCGTCTCGAGGCTGATCACACCTCACCTCTGGAACTTCGAAAGGGTCCTTCACACCCTTGGTGCAAATCCAGAAGTTCCCCGACCTAGCCGTCTCCACTCGAGAGGAATCACGAGGGTCCCGCCCACATCCAGAGGAGCCCCGTTTCCGCCTCGTAGCTCGAGATGAGGGATCCTTTCCCTGCTTCGTCGGGAAAGAGTTCCCGGCGTTCCCGTCGCATCTCAAGAGGAGGCCCTCTCAACAGGAACGGCGAGAGGAACTCCAGGGTCGTGCCACCATTCCAAGAGTCCCCCAGATGTCTCAGTCCATTCCAGAGGAACCTCTTTTCCCTTCACCGGCTCGTCTTTCACGCCGAGGATCGACTCACACCAAGGTGGCACGTGGCACAGCCCTGTGGGAAAGCCTCGTGGGAAAGCCTCGAGGGACAGCCTCGAGGGAAAGCCACAGATCCCTTGATCCACGTGACAGGAAGCGGGACACTACTGCTGCAGCTCGGGAGGAAAGCGCACGTGCATGCCCCCACTCGAGACGAGGCCTGACTCCCCTGGGGAGACTCAGAAGCACCCCAAGATCCATGGCAACACTGGAGAGGAATCCTCAGGTTCCGGCCCCGACTCCACACAAGGACTGAGGCCCCGGCATGGACGGGAGAGGAATCCCGAGAGGTCCCCTAGCAACTCGCATGGGGACTGGCCTTTCCTGAGGCCACCAGAGCGGGTCCCTGAGGTCCCCGTCGTAACTCGAGAAGACCTGCCGCAACTCGAGAAAATCCAGGAGGTTCTCCCCTCCAGGCGAGATGAGGCCCATTTCCGCTGAGGCGTCTCGAGGCTGATCACACCTCACCTCTGGAACTTCGAAAGGGTCCTTCACACCCTTGGTGCAAATCCAGAAGTTCCCCGACCTAGCCGTCTCCACTCGAGAGGAATCACGAGGGTCCCGCCCACATCCAGAGGAGCCCCGTTTCCGCCTCGTAGCTCGAGATGAGGGATCCTTTCCCTGCTTCGTCGGGAAAGAGTTCCCGGCGTTCCCGTCGCATCTCAAGAGGAGGCCCTCTCAACAGGAACGGCGAGAGGAACTCCAGGGTCGTGCCACCATTCCAAGAGTCCCCCAGATGTCTCAGTCCATTCCAGAGGAACCTCTTTTCCCTTCACCGGCTCGTCTTTCACGCCGAGGATCGACTCACACCAAGGTGGCACGTGGCACAGCCCTGTGGGAAAGCCTCGTGGGAAAGCCTCGAGGGACAGCCTCGAGGGAAAGCCACAGATCCCTTGATCCACGTGACAGGAAGCGTGACACTACTGCTGCAGCTCGGGAGGAAAGCGCACGTGCATGCCCCCACTCGAGACGAGGCCTGACTCCCCTGGGGAGACTCAGAAGCACCCCAAGATCCATGGCAACACTGGAGAGGAATCCTCAGGTTCCGGCCCCGACTCCACACAAGGACTGAGGCCCCGGCATGGACGGGAGAGGAATCCCGAGAGGTCCCCTAGCAACTCGCATGGGGACTGGCCTTTCCTGAGGCCACCAGAGCGGGTCCCTGAGGTCCCCGTCGTAACTCGAGAAGACCTGCCGCAACTCGAGAAAATCCAGGAGGTTCTCCCCTCCAGGCGAGATGAGGCCCATTTCCGATGAGGCGTCTCGAGGCTGATCACACCTCACCTCTGGAACTTCGAAAGGGTACTTCACACCCTTGGTGCAAATCCAGAAGTTCCCCGACCTAGCCGTCTCCACTCGAGAGGAATCACGAGGGTCCCCGCCCACATCCAGAGGAGCCCCGTTTCCGCCTCGTAGCTCGAGATGAGGGATCCTTTCCCTGCTTCGTCGGGAAAGAGTTCCGGCGTTCCCGTCGCATCTCAAGAGGAGGCCCTCTCAACAGGAACGGCGAGAGGAACTCCAGGGTCGTGCCACCATTCCAAGAGTCCCCCAGATGTCTCAGTCCATTCCAGAGGAACCTCTTTTCCCTTCACCGGCTCGTCTTTCACGCCGAGGATCGACTCACACCAAGGTGGCACGTGGCACAGCCCTGTGGGAAAGCCTCGTGGGAAAGCCTCGAGGGACAGCCTCGAGGGAAAGCCACAGATCCCTTGATCCACGTGACAGGAAGCGGGACACTACTGCTGCAGCTCGGGAGGAAAGCGCACGTGCATGCCCCCACTCGAGACGAGGCCTGACTCCCCTGGGGAGATTCAGAAGCACCCCAAGATCCATGGCAACACTGGAGAGGAATCCTCAGGTTCCGGCCCCGACTCCACACAAGGACTGAGGCCCCGGCATGGACGGGAGAGGAATCCCGAGAGGTCCCCTAGCAACTCGCATGGGGACTGGCCTTTCCTGAGGCCACCAGAGCGGGTCCCTGAGGCCCCCGTCGTAACTCGAGAAGACCTGCCGCAACTCGAGAAAATCCAGGAGGTTCTCCCCTCCAGGCGAGATGAGGCCCATTTCCGCTGAGGCATCTCGAGGCTGATCACACCTCACCTCTGGAACTTCGAAAGGGTCCTTCACACCCTTGGTGCAAATCCAGAAGTTCCCCGACCTAGCCGTCTCCACTCGAGAGGAATCACGAGGGTCCCGCCCACATCCAGAGGAGCCCCGTTTCCGCCTCGTAGCTCGAGATTAGGGATCCTTTCCCTGCTTCGTCGGGAAAGAGTTCCCGGCGTTCCCGTCGCATCTCAAGAGGAGGCCCTCTCAACAGGAACGGCGAGAGGAACTCCAGGGTCGTGCCACCATTCCAAGAGTCCCCCAGATGTCTCAGTCCATTCCAGAGGAACCTCTTTTCCATTCACCGGCTCGTCTTTCACGCCGAGGATCGACTCACACCAAGGTGGCACGTGGCACAGCCCTGTGGGAAAGCCTCGTGGGAAAGCCTCGAGGGACAGCCTCGAGGGAAAGCCACAGATCCCTTGATCCACGTGACAGGAAGCGGGACACTACTGCTGCAGCTCGGGAGGAAAGCGCACGTGCATGCCCCCACTCGAGACGAGGCCTGACTCCCCTGGGGAGACTCAGAAGCACCCCAAGATCCATGGCAACACTGGAGAGGAATCCTCAGGTTCCGGCCCCGACTCCACACAAGGACTGAGGCCCCGGCATGGACGGGAGAGGAATCCCGAGAGGTCCCCTAGCAACTTGCATGCGGACTGGCCTTTCCTGAGGCCACCAGAGCGGGTCCCTGAGGTCCCCGTCGTAACTCGAGAAGACCTGCCGCAACTCGAGAAAATCCAGGAGGTTCTCCCCTCCAGGCGAGATGAGGCCCATTTCCGCTGAGGCGTCTCGAGGCTGATCACACCTCACCTCTGGAACTTCGAAAGGGTCCTTCACACCCTTGGTGCAAATCCAGAAGTTCCCCGACCTAGCCGTCTCCACTCGAGAGGAATCACGAGGGTCCCGCCCACATCCAGAGGAGCCCCGTTTCCGCCTCGTAGCTCGAGATGAGGGATCCTTTCCCTGCTTCGTCGGGAAAGAGTTCCCGGCGTTCCCGTCGCATCTCAAGAGGAGGCCCTCTCAACAGGAACGGCGAGAGGAACTCCAGGGTCGTGCCACCATTCCAAGAGTCCCCCAGATGTCTCAGTCCATTCCAGAGGAACCTCTTTTCCCTTCACCGGCTCGTCTTTCACGCCGAGGATCGACTCACACCAAGGTGGCACGTGGCACAGCCCTGTGGGAAAGCCTCGTGGGAAAGCCTCGAGGGACAGCCTCGAGGGAAAGCCACAGATCCCTTGATCCACGTGACAGGAAGCGGGACACTACTGCTGCAGCTCGGGAGGAAAGCGCACGTGCATGGCCCCACTCGAGACGAGGCCTGACTCCCCTGGGGAGACTCAGAAGCACCCCAAGATCCATGGCAACACTGGAGAGGAATCCTCAGGTTTCGGCCCCGACTCCACACAAGGACTGAGGCCCCGGCATGGACGGGAGAGGAATCCCGAGAGGTCCCCTAGCAACTCGCATGGGGACTGGCCTTTCCTGAGGCCACCAGAGCGGGTCCCTGAGGTCCCCGTCGTAACTCGAGAAGACCTGCCGCAACTCGAGAAAATCCAGGAGGTTCTCCCCTCCAGGCGAGATGAGGCCCATTTCCGCTGAGGCGTCTCGAGGCTGATCACACCTCACCTCTGGAACTTCGAAAGGGTCCTTCACACCCTTGGTGCAAATCCAGAAGTTCCCCGACCTAGCCGGTCTCCACTCGAGAGGAATCACGAGGGTCCCGCCCACATCCAGAGGAGCCCCGTTTCCGCCTCGTAGCTCGAGATGAGGGATCCTTTCCCTGCTTCGTCGGGAAAGAGTTCCCGGCGTTCCCGTCGCATCTCAAGAGGAGGCCCTCTCAACAGGAACGGCGAGAGGAACTCCAGGGTCGTGCCACCATTCCAAGAGTCCCCCAGATGTCTCAGTCCATTCCAGAGGAACCTCTTTTCCCTTCACCGGCTCGTCTTTCACGCCGAGGATCGACTCACACCAAGGTGGCACGTGGCACAGCCCTGTGGGAAAGCCTCGTGGGAAAGCCTCGAGGGACAGCCTCGAGGGAAAGCCACAGATCCCTTGATCCACGTGACAGGAAGCGGGACACTACTGCTGCAGCTCGGGAGGAAAGCGCACGTGCATGCCCCCACTCGAGACGAGGCCTGACTCCCCTGGGGAGACTCAGAAGCACCCCAAGATCCATGGCAACACTGGAGAGGAATCCTCAGGTTCCGGCCCCGACTCCACACAAGGACTGAGGCCCCGGCATGGATGGGAGAGGAATCCCGAGAGGTCCCCTAGCAACTCGCATGTGGACTGGCCTTTCCTGAGGCCACCAGAGCGGGTCCCTGAGGTCCCCGTCGTAACTCGAGAAGACCTGCCGCAACTCGAGAAAATCCAGGAGGTTCTCCCCTCCAGGCGAGATGAGGCCCATTACCGCTGAGGCGTCTCGAGGCTGATCACACCTCACCTCTGGAACTTCGAAAGGGTCCTTCACACCCTTGGTGCAAATCCAGAAGTTCCCCGACCTACCCGTCTCCACTCGAGAGGAATCACGAGGGTCCCGCCCACATCCAGAGGAGCCCCGTTTCCGCCTCGTAGCTCGAGATGAGGGATCCTTTCCCTGCTTCCTCGGGAAAGAGTTTCCGGCGTTCCCGTCGCATCTCAAGAGGAGGCCCTCTCAACAGGAACGGCGAGAGGAACTCCAGGGTCGTGCCACCATTCCAAGAGTCCCCCAGATGTCTCAGTCCATTCCAGAGGAACCTCTTTTCCCTTCACCGGCTCGTCTTTCACGCCGAGGATCGACTCACACCAAGGTGGCACGTGGCACAGCCCTGTGGGAAAGCCTCGTGGGAAAGCCTCGAGGGACAGCCTCGAGGGAAAGCCACAGATCCCTTGATCCACGTGACAGGAAGCGGGACACTACTGCTGCAGCTCGGGAGGAAAGCGCACGTGCATGCCCCCACTCGAGACGAGGCCTGACTCCCCTGGGGAGACTCAGAAGCACCCCAAGATCCATGGCAACACTGGAGAGGAATCCTCAGGTTCCGGCCCCGACTCCACACAAGGACTGAGGCCCCGGCATGGACGGGAGAGGAATCCCGAGAGGTCCCCTAGCAACTCGCATGGGGACTGGCCTTTCCTGAGGCCACCAGAGCGGGTCCCTGAGGTCCCCGTCATAACTCGAGAAGACCTGCCGCAACTCGAGAAAATCCAGGAGGTTCTCCCCTCCAGGCGAGATGAGGCCCATTTCCGCTGAGGCGTCTCGAGGCTGATCACACCTCACCTCTGGAACTTCGAAAGGGTCCTTCACACCCTTGGTGCAAATCCAGAAGTTCCCCGACCTAGCCGTCTCCACTCGAGAGGAATCACGAGGGTCCCGCCCACATCCAGAGGAGCCCCGTTTCCGCCTCGTAGCTCGAGATGAGGGATCCTTTCCCTGCTTCGTCGGGAAAGAGTTCCCGGCGTTCCCGTCGCATCTCAAGAGGAGGCCCTCTCAACAGGAACGGCGAGAGGAACTCCAGGGTCGTGCCACCATTCCAAGAGTCCCCCAGATGTCTCAGTCCATTCCAGAGGAACCTCTTTTCCCTTCACCGGCTCGTCTTTCACGCCGAGGATCGACTCACACCAAGGTGGCACGTGGCACAGCCCTGTGGGAACGCCTCGTGGGAAAGCCTCGAGGGACAGCCTCGAGGGAAAGCCACAGATCCCTTGATCCACGTGACAGGAAGCGGGACACTACTGCTGCAGCTCGGGAGGAAAGCGCACGTGCATGCCCCCACTCGAGACGAGGCCTGACTCCCCTGGGGAGACTCAGAAGCACCCCAAGATCCATGGCAACACTGGAGAGGAATCCTCAGGTTCCGGCCCCGACTCCACACAAGGACTGAGGCCCCGGCATGGACGGGAGAGGAATCCCGAGAGGTCCCCTAGCAACTCGCATGGGGACTGGCCTTTCCTGAGGCCACCAGAGCGGGTCCCTGAGGTCCCCGTCGTAACTCGAGAAGACCTGCCGCGACTCGAGAAAATCCAGGAGGTTCTCCCCTCCAGGCGAGATGAGGCCCATTTCCGCTGAGGCGTCTCGAGGCTGATCACACCTCACCTCTGGAACTTCGAAAGGGTCCTTCACACCCTTGGTGCAAATCCAGAAGTTCCCCGACCTACCCGTCTCCACTCGAGAGGAATCACGAGGGTCCTGCCCACATCCAGAGGAGCCCCGTTTCCGCCTCGTAGCTCGAGATGAGGGATCCTTTCCCTGCTTCGTCGGGAAAGAGTTCCCGGCGTTCCCGTCGCATCTCAAGAGGAGGCCCTCTCAACAGGAACGGCGAGAGGAACTCCAGGGTCGTGCCACCATTCCAAGAGTCCCCCAGATGTCTCAGTCCATTCCAGAGGAACCTCTTTTCCCTTCACCGGCTCGTCTTTCACGCCGAGGATCGACTCACACCAAGGTGGCACGTGGCACAGCCCTGTGGGAAAGCCTCGTGGGAAAGCCTCCAGGGACAGCCTCGAGGGAAAGCCACAGATCCCTTGATCCACGTGACAGGAAGCGGGACACTACTGCTGCAGCTCGGGAGGAAAGCGCACGTGCATGCCCCCACTCGAGACGAGGCCTGACTCCCCTGGGGAGACTCAGAAGCACCCCAAGATCCATGGCAACACTGGAGAGGAATCCTCAGGTTCCGGCCCCGACTCCACACAAGGACTGAGGCCCCGGCATGGATGGGAGAGGAATCCCGAGAGGTCCCCTAGCAACTCGCATGGGGACTGGCCTTTCCTGAGGCCACCAGAGCGGGTCCCTGAGGTCCCCGTCGTAACTCGAGAAGACCTGCCGCAACTCGAGAAAATCCAGGAGGTTCTCCCCTCCAGGCGAGATGAGGCCCATTACCGCTGAGGCGTCTCGAGGCTGATCACACCTCACCTCTGGAACTTCGAAAGGGTCCTTCACACCCTTGGTGCAAATCCAGAAGTTCCCCGACCTACCCGTCTCCACTCGAGAGGAATCACGAGGGTCCCGCCCACATCCAAAGGAGCCCCGTTTCCGCCTCGTAGCTCGAGATGAGGGATCCTTTCCCTGCTTCGTCGGGAAAGAGTTTCCGGCGTTCCCGTCGCATCTCAAGAGGAGGCCCTCTCAACAGGAACGGCGAGAGGAACTCCAGGGTCGTGCCACCATTCCAAGAGTCCCCCAGATGTCTCAGTCCATTCCAGAGGAACCTCTTTTCCCTTCACCGGCTCGTCTTTCACGCCGAGGATCGACTCACACCAAGGTGGCACGTGGCACAGCCCTGTGGGAAAGCCTCGTGGGAAAGCCTCGAGGGACAGCCTCGAGGGAAAGCCACAGATCCCTTGATCCACGTGACAGGAAGCGGGACACTACTGCTGCAGCTCGGGAGGAAAGCGCACGTGCATGCCCCCACTCGAGACGAGGCCTGACTCCCCTGGGGAGACTCAGAAGCACCCCAAGATCCATGGCAACACTGGAGAGGAATCCTCAGGTTCCGGCCCCGACTCCACACAAGGACTGAGGCCCCGGCATGGACGGGAGAGGAATCCCGAGAGGTCCCCTAGCAACTCGCATGGGGACTGGCCTTTCCTGAGGCCACCAGAGCGGGTCCCTGAGGTCCCCGTCATAACTCGAGAAGACCTGCCGCGACTCGAGAAAATCCAGGAGGTTCTCCCCTCCAGGCGAGATGAGGCCCATTTCCGCTGAGGCGTCTCGAGGCTGATCACACCTCACCTCTGGAACTTCGAAAGGGTCCTTCACACCCTTGGTGCAAATCCAGAAGTTCCCCGACCTAGCCGTCTCCACTCGAGAGGAATCACGAGGGTCCCGCCCACATCCAGAGGAGCCCCGTTTCCGCCTCGTAGCTCGAGATGAGGGATCCTTTCCCTGCTTCGTCGGGAAAGAGTTCCCGGCGTTCCCGTCGCATCTCAAGAGGAGGCCCTCTCAACAGGAACGGCGAGAGGAACTCCAGGGTCGTGCCACCATTCCAAGAGTCCCCCAGATGTCTCAGTCCATTCCAGAGGAACCTCTTTTCCCTTCACCGGCTCGTCTTTCACGCCGAGGATCGACTCACACCAAGGTGGCACGTGGCACAGCCCTGTGGGAAAGCCTCGTGGGAAAGCCTCGAGGGACAGCCTCGAGGGAAAGCCACAGATCCCTTGATCCACGTGACAGGAAGCGGGACACTACTGCTGCAGCTCGGGAGGAAAGCGCACGTGCATGCCCCCACTCGAGACGAGGCCTGACTCCCCTGGGGAGACTCAGAAGCACCCCAAGATCCATGGCAACACTGGAGAGGAATCCTCAGGTTCCGGCCCCGACTCCACACAAGGACTGAGGCCCCGGCATGGACGGGAGAGGAATCCCGAGAGGTCCCCTAGCAACTCGCATGGGGACTGGCCTTTCCTGAGGCCACCAGAGCGGGTCCCTGAGGTCCCCGTCGTAACTCGAGAAGACCTGCCGCAACTCGAGAAAATCCAGGAGGTTCTCCCCTCCAGGCGAGATGAGGCCCATTACCGCTGAGGCGTCTCGAGGCTGATCACACCTCACCTCTGGAACTTCGAAAGGGTCCTTCACACCCTTGGTGCAAATCCAGAAGTTCCCCGACCTAGCCGTCTCCACTCGAGAGGAATCACGAGGGTCCCGCCCACATCCAGAGGAGCCCCGTTTCCGCCTCGTAGCTCGAGATGAGGGATCCTTTCCCTGCTTCGTCGGGAAAGAGTTCCCGGCGTTCCCGTCGCATCTCAAGAGGAGGCCCTCTCAACAGGAACGGCGAGAGGAACTCCAGGGTCGTGCCACCATTCCAAGAGTCCCCCAGATGTCTCAGTCCATTCCAGAGGAACCTCTTTTCCCTTCACCGGCTCGTCTTTCACGCCGAGGATCGACTCACACCAAGGTGGCACGTGGCACAGCCCTGTGGGAACGCCTCGTGGGAAAGCCTCGAGGGACAGCCTCGAGGGAAAGCCACAGATCCCTTGATCCACGTGACAGGAAGCGGGACACTACTGCTGCAGCTCGGGAGGAAAGCGCACGTGCATGCCCCCACTCGAGACGAGGCCTGACTCCCCTGGGGAGACTCAGAAGCACCCCAAGATCCATGGCAACACTGGAGAGGAATCCTCAGGTTCCGGCCCCGACTCCACACAAGGACTGAGGCCCCGGCATGGACGGGAGAGGAATCCCGAGAGGTCCCCTAGCAACTCGCATGGGGACTGGCCTTTCCTGAGGCCACCAGAGCGGGTCCCTGAGGTCCCCGTCGTAACTCGAGAAGACCTGCCGCGACTCGAGAAAATCCAGGAGGTTCTCCCCTCCAGGCGAGATGAGGCCCATTTCCGCTGAGGCGTCTCGAGGCTGATCACACCTCACCTCTGGAACTTCGAAAGGGTCCTTCACACCCTTGGTGCAAATCCAGAAGTTCCCCGACCTACCCGTCTCCACTCGAGAGGAATCACGAGGGTCCTGCCCACATCCAGAGGAGCCCCGTTTCCGCCTCGTAGCTCGAGATGAGGGATCCTTTCCCTGCTTCGTCGGGAAAGAGTTCCCGGCGTTCCCGTCGCATCTCAAGAGGAGGCCCTCTCAACAGGAACGGCGAGAGGAACTCCAGGGTCGTGCCACCATTCCAAGAGTCCCCCAGATGTCTCAGTCCATTCCAGAGGAACCTCTTTTCCCTTCACCGGCTCGTCTTTCACGCCGAGGATCGACTCACACCAAGGTGGCACGTGGCACAGCCCTGTGGGAAAGCCTCGTGGGAAAGCCTCGAGGGACAGCCTCGAGGGAAAGCCACAGATCCCTTGATCCACGTGACAGGAAGCGGGACACTACTGCTGCAGCTCGGGAGGAAAGCGCACGTGCATGCCCCCACTCGAGACGAGGCCTGACTCCCCTGGGGAGACTCAGAAGCACCCCAAGATCCATGGCAACACTGGAGAGGAATCCTCAGGTTCCGGCCCCGACTCCACACAAGGACTGAGGCCCCGGCATGGATGGGAGAGGAATCCCGAGAGGTCCCCTAGCAACTCGCATGGGGACTGGCCTTTCCTGAGGCCACCAGAGCGGGTCCCTGAGGTCCCCGTCGTAACTCGAGAAGACCTGCCGCAACTCGAGAAAATCCAGGAGGTTCTCCCCTCCAGGCGAGATGAGGCCCATTACCGCTGAGGCGTCTCGAGGCTGATCACACCTCACCTCTGGAACTTCGAAAGGGTCCTTCACACCCTTGGTGCAAATCCAGAAGTTCCCCGACCTACCCGTCTCCACTCGAGAGGAATCACGAGGGTCCCGCCCACATCCAAAGGAGCCCCGTTTCCGCCTCGTAGCTCGAGATGAGGGATCCTTTCCCTGCTTCGTCGGGAAAGAGTTTCCGGCGTTCCCGTCGCATCTCAAGAGGAGGCCCTCTCAACAGGAACGGCGAGAGGAACTCCAGGGTCGTGCCACCATTCCAAGAGTCCCCCAGATGTCTCAGTCCATTCCAGAGGAACCTCTTTTCCCTTCACCGGCTCGTCTTTCACGCCGAGGATCGACTCACACCAAGGTGGCACGTGGCACAGCCCTGTGGGAAAGCCTCGTGGGAAAGCCTCGAGGGACAGCCTCGAGGGAAAGCCACAGATCCCTTGATCCACGTGACAGGAAGCGGGACACTACTGCTGCAGCTCGGGAGGAAAGCGCACGTGCATGCCCCCACTCGAGACGAGGCCTGACTCCCCTGGGGAGACTCAGAAGCACCCCAAGATCCATGGCAACACTGGAGAGGAATCCTCAGGTTCCGGCCCCGACTCCACACAAGGACTGAGGCCCCGGCATGGACGGGAGAGGAATCCCGAGAGGTCCCCTAGCAACTCGCATGGGGACTGGCCTTTCCTGAGGCCACCAGAGCGGGTCCCTGAGGTCCCCGTCATAACTCGAGAAGACCTGCCGCAACTCGAGAAAATCCAGGAGGTTCTCCCCTCCAGGCGAGATGAGGCCCATTTCCGCTGAGGCGTCTCGAGGCTGATCACACCTCACCTCTGGAACTTCGAAAGGGTCCTTCACACCCTTGGTGCAAATCCAGAAGTTCCCCGACCTAGCCGTCTCCACTCGAGAGGAATCACGAGGGTCCCGCCCACATCCAGAGGAGCCCCGTTTCCGCCTCGTAGCTCGAGATGAGGGATCCTTTCCCTGCTTCGTCGGGAAAGAGTTCCCGGCGTTCCCGTCGCATCTCAAGAGGAGGCCCTCTCAACAGGAACGGCGAGAGGAACTCCAGGGTCGTGCCACCATTCCAAGAGTCCCCCAGATGTCTCAGTCCATTCCAGAGGAACCTCTTTTCCCTTCACCGGCTCGTCTTTCACGCCGAGGATCGACTCACACCAAGGTGGCACGTGGCACAGCCCTGTGGGAAAGCCTCGTGGGAAAGCCTCGAGGGACAGCCTCGAGGGAAAGCCACAGATCCCTTGATCCACGTGACAGGAAGCGGGACACTACTGCTGCAGCTCGGGAGGAAAGCGCACGTGCATGCCCCCACTCGAGACGAGGCCTGACTCCCCTGGGGAGACTCAGAAGCACCCCAAGATCCATGGCAACACTGGAGAGGAATCCTCAGGTTCCGGCCCCGACTCCACACAAGGACTGAGGCCCCGGCATGGACGGGAGAGGAATCCCGAGAGGTCCCCTAGCAACTCGCATGGGGACTGGCCTTTCCTGAGGCCACCAGAGCGGGTCCCTGAGGTCCCCGTCGTAACTCGAGAAGACCTGCCGCAACTCGAGAAAATCCAGGAGGTTCTCCCCTCCAGGCGAGATGAGGCCCATTACCGCTGAGGCGTCTCGAGGCTGATCACACCTCACCTCTGGAACTTCGAAAGGGTCCTTCACACCCTTGGTGCAAATCCAGAAGTTCCCCGACCTAGCCGTCTCCACTCGAGAGGAATCACGAGGGTCCCGCCCACATCCAGAGGAGCCCCGTTTCCGCCTCGTAGCTCGAGATGAGGGATCCTTTCCCTGCTTCGTCGGGAAAGAGTTCCCGGCGTTCCCGTCGCATCTCAAGAGGAGGCCCTCTCAACAGGAACGGCGAGTGGAACTCCAGGGTCTTGCCACCATTCCAAGAGTCCCCCAGATGTCTCAGTCCATTCCAGAGGAACCTCTTTTCCCTTCAGCGGCTCGTCTTTCACGCCGAGGATCGACTCACACCAAGGTGGCACGTGGCACAGCCCTGTGGGAACGCCTCGTGGGAAAGCCTCGAGGGACAGCCTCGAGGGAAAGCCACAGATCCCTTGATCCACGTGACAGGAAGCGGGACACTACTGCTGCAGCTCGGGAGGAAAGCGCACGTGCATGCCCCCACTCGAGACGAGGCCTGACTCCCCTGGGGAGACTCAGAAGCACCCCAAGATCCATGGCAACACTGGAGAGGAATCCTCAGGTTCCGGCCCCGACTCCACACAAGGACTGAGGCCCCGGCATGGACGGGAGAGGAATCCCGAGAGGTCCCCTAGCAACTCGCATGGGGACTGGCCTTTCCTGAGGCCACCAGAGCGGGTCCCTGAGGTCCCCGTCGTAACTCGAGAAGACCTGCCGCGACTCGAGAAAATCCAGGAGGTTCTCCCCTCCAGGCGAGATGAGGCCCATTTCCGCTGAGGCGTCTCGAGGCTGATCACACCTCACCTCTGGAACTTCGAAAGGGTCCTTCACACCCTTGGTGCAAATCCAGAAGTTCCCCGACCTACCCGTCTCCACTCGAGAGGAATCACGAGGGTCCCGCCCACATCCAGAGGAGCCCCGTTTCCGCCTCGTAGCTCGAGATGAGGGATCCTTTCCCTGCTTCGTCGGGAAAGAGTTCCCGGCGTTCCCGTCGCATCTCAAGAGGAGGCCCTCTCAACAGGAACGGCGAGAGGAACTCCAGGGTCGTGCCACCATTCCAAGAGTCCCCCAGATGTCTCAGTCCATTCCAGAGGAACCTCTTTTCCCTTCACCGGCTCGTCTTTCACGCCGAGGATCGACTCACACCAAGGTGGCACGTGGCACAGCCCTGTGGGAAAGCCTCGTGGGAAAGCCTCGAGGGACAGCCTCGAGGGAAAGCCACAGATCCCTTGATCCACGTGACAGGAAGCGGGACACTACTGCTGCAGCTCGGGAGGAAAGCGCACGTGCATGCCCCCACTCGAGACGAGGCCTGACTCCCCTGGGGAGACTCAGAAGCACCCCAAGATCCATGGCAACACTGGAGAGGAATCCTCAGGTTCCGGCCCCGACTCCACACAAGGACTGAGGCCCCGGCATGGACGGGAGAGGAATCCCGAGAGGTCCCCTAGCAACTCGCATGGGGACTGGCCTTTCCTGAGGCCACCAGAGCGGGTCCCTGAGGTCCCCGTCGTAACTCGAGAAGACCTGCCGCGACTCGAGAAAATCCAGGAGGTTCTCCCCTCCAGGCGAGATGAGGCCCATTTCCGCTGAGGCGTCTCGAGGCTGATCACACCTCACCTCTGGAACTTCGAAAGGGTCCTTCACACCCTTGGTGCAAATCCAGAAGTTCCCCGACCTAGCCGTCTCCACTCGAGAGGAATCACGAGGGTCCCGCCCACATCCAGAGGAGCCCCGTTTCCGCCTCGTAGCTCGAGATGAGGGATCCTTTCCCTGCTTCGTCGGGAAAGAGTTCCCGGCGTTCCCGTCGCATCTCAAGAGGAGGCCCTCTCAACAGGAACGGCGAGAGGAACTCCAGGGTCGTGCCACCATTCCAAGAGTCCCCCAGATGTCTCAGTCCATTCCAGAGGAACCTCTTTTCCCTTCACCGGCTCGTCTTTCACGCCGAGGATCGACTCACACCAAGGTGGCACGTGGCACAGCCCTGTGGGAAAGCCTCGTGGGAAAGCCTCGAGGGACAGCCTCGAGGGAAAGCCACAGATCCCTTGATCCACGTGACAGGAAGCGGGACACTACTGCTGCAGCTCGGGAGGAAAGCGCACGTGCATGCCCCCACTCGAGACGAGGCCTGACTCCCCTGGGGAGACTCAGAAGCACCCCAAGATCCATGGCAACACTGGAGAGGAATCCTCAGGTTCCGGCCCCGACTCCACACAAGGACGGAGGCCCCGGCATGGACGGGAGAGGAATCCCGAGAGGTCCCCTAGCAACTCGCATGGGGACTGGCCTTTCCTGAGGCCACCAGAGCGGGTCCCTGAGGTCCCCGTCGTAACTCGAGAAGACCTGCCGCAACTCGAGAAAATCCAGGAGGTTCTCCCCTCCAGGCGAGATGAGGCCCATTTCCGCTGAGGCGTCTCGAGGCTGATCACACCTCACCTCTGGAACTTCGAAAGGGTCCTTCACACCCTTGGTGCAAATCCAGAAGTTCCCCGACCTACCCGTCTCCACTCGAGAGGAATCACGAGGGTCCCGCCCACATCCAGAGGAGCCCCGTTTCCGCCTCGTAGCTCGAGATGAGGGATCCTTTCCCTGCTTCGTTGGGAAAGAGTTCCCGGCGTTCCCGTCGCATCTCAAGAGGAGGCCCTCTCAACAGGAACGGCGAGAGGAACTCCAGGGTCGTGCCACCATTCCAAGAGTCCCCCAGATGTCTCAGTCCATTCCAGAGGAACCTCTTTTCCCTTCACCGGCTCGTCTTTCACGCCGAGGATCGACTCACACCAAGGTGGCACGTGGCACAGCCCTGTGGGAACGCCTCGTGGGAAAGCCTCGAGGGACAGCCTCGAGGGAAAGCCACAGATCCCTTGATCCACGTGACAGGAAGCGTGACACTACTGCTGCAGCTCGGGAGGAAAGCGCACGTGCATGCCCCCACTCGAGACGAGGCCTGACTCCCCTGGGGAGACTCAGAAGCACCCCAAGATCCATGGCAACACTGGAGAGGAATCCTCAGGTTCCGGCCCCGACTCCACACAAGGACTGAGGCCCCGGCATGGACGGGAGAGGAATCCCGAGAGGTCCCCTAGCAACTCGCATGGGGACTGGCCTTTCCTGAGGCCACCAGAGCGGGTCCCTGAGGTCCCCGTCGTAACTCGAGAAGACCTGCCGCGACTCGAGAAAATCCAGGAGGTTCTCCCCTCCAGGCGAGATGAGGCCCATTTCCGCTGAGGCGTCTCGAGGCTGATCACACCTCACCTCTGGAACTTCGAAAGGGTCCTTCACACCCTTGGTGCAAATCCAGAAGTTCCCCGACCTACCCGTCTCCACTCGAGAGGAATCACGAGGGTCCCGCCCACATCCAGAGGAGCCCCGTTTCCGCCTCGTAGCTCGAGATGAGGGATCCTTTCCCTGCTTCGTCGGGAAAGAGTTCCCGGCGTTCCCGTCGCATCTCAAGAGGAGGCCCTCTCAACAGGAACGGCGAGAGGAACTCCAGGGTCGTGCCACCATTCCAAGAGTCCCCCAGATGTCTCAGTCCATTCCAGAGGAACCTCTTTTCCCTTCACCGGCTCGTCTTTCACGCCGAGGATCGACTCACACCAAGGTGGCACGTGGCACAGCCCTGTGGGAAAGCCTCGTGGGAAAGCCTCGAGGGACAGCCTCGAGGGAAAGCCACAGATCCCTTGATCCACGTGACAGGAAGCGGGACACTACTGCTGCAGCTCGGGAGGAAAGCGCACGTGCATGCCCCCACTCGAGACGAGGCCTGACTCCCCTGGGGAGACTCAGAAGCACCCCAAGATCCATGGCAACACTGGAGAGGAATCCTCAGGTTCCGGCCCCGACTCCACACAAGGACTGAGGCCCCGGCATGGACGGGAGAGGAATCCCGAGAGGTCCCCTAGCAACTCGCATGGGGACTGGCCTTTCCTGAGGCCACCAGAGCGGGTCCCTGAGGTCCCCGTCGTAACTCGAGAAGACCTGCCGCAACTCGAGAAAATCCAGGAGGTTCTCCCCTCCAGGCGAGATGAGGCCCATTTCCGCTGAGGCGTCTCGAGGCTGATCACACCTCACCTCTGGAACTTCGAAAGGGTCCTTCACACCCTTGGTGCAAATCCAGAAGTTCCCCGACCTACCCGTCTCCACTCGAGAGGAATCACGAGGGTCCCGCCCACATCCAGAGGAGCCCCGTTTCCGCCTCGTAGCTCGAGATGAGGGATCCTTTCCCTGCTTCGTCGGGAAAGAGTTCCCGGCGTTCCCGTCGCATCTCAAGAGGAGGCCCTCTCAACAGGAACGGCGAGAGGAACTCCAGGGTCGTGCCACCATTCCAA
Organism: Budorcas taxicolor; assembly: GCF_023091745.1. Taxonomy (NCBI): domain Eukaryota; kingdom Metazoa; phylum Chordata; class Mammalia; order Artiodactyla; family Bovidae; genus Budorcas; species Budorcas taxicolor. Next base: position 215,634 of record NW_026291688.1, read on the forward strand.
GAGTCCCCCAGATGTCTCAGTCCATTCCAGAGGAACCTCTTTTCCCTTCACCGGCTCGTCTTTCACGCCGAGGATCGACTCACACCAAGGTGGCACGTGGCACAGCCCTGTGGGAAAGCCTCGTGGGAAAGCCTCGAGGGACAGCCTCGAGGGAAAGCCACAGATCCCTTGATCCACGTGACAGGAAGCGGGACACTACTGCTGCAGCTCGGGAGGAAAGCGCACGTGCATGCCCCCACTCGAGACGAGGCCTGACTCCCCTGGGGAGACTCAGAAGCACCCCAAGATCCATGGCAACACTGGAGAGGAATCCTCAGGTTCCGGCCCCGACTCCACACAAGGACTGAGGCCCCGGCATGGACGGGAGAGGAATCCCGAGAGGTCCCCTAGCAACTCGCATGGGGACTGGCCTTTCCTGAGGCCACCAGAGCGGGTCCCTGAGGTCCCCGTCGTAACTCGAGAAGACCTGCCGCAACTCGAGAAAATCCAGGAGGTTCTCCCCTCCAGGCGAGATGAGGCCCATTTCCGCTGAGGCGTCTCGAGGCTGATCACACCTCACCTCTGGAACTTCGAAAGGGTCCTTCACACCCTTGGTGCAAATCCAGAAGTTCCCCGACCTAGCCGTCTCCACTCGAGAGGAATCACGAGGGTCCCGCCCACATCCAGAGGAGCCCCGTTTCCGCCTCGTAGCTCGAGATGAGGGATCCTTTCCCTGCTTCGTCGGGAAAGAGTTCCCGGCGTTCCCGTCGCATCTCAAGAGGAGGCCCTCTCAACAGGAACGGCGAGAGGAACTCCAGGGTCGTGCCACCATTCCAAGAGTCCCCCAGATGTCTCAGTCCATTCCAGAGGAACCTCTTTTCCCTTCAGCGGCTCATCTTTCACGCCGAGGATCGACTCACACCAAGGTGGCACGTGGCACAGCCCTGTGGGAACGCCTCGTGGGAAAGCCTCGAGGGACAGCCTCGAGGGAAAGCCACAGATCCCTTGATCCACGTGACAGGAAGCGGGACACTACTGCTGCAGCTCGGGAGGAAAGCGCACGTGCATGCCCCCACTCGAGACGAGGCCTGACTCCCCTGGGGAGACTCAGAAGCACCCCAAGATCCATGGCAACACTGGAGAGGAATCCTCAGGTTCCGGCCCCGACTCCACACAAGGACTGAGGCCCCGGCATGGACGGGAGAGGAATCCCGAGAGGTCCCCTAGCAACTCGCATGGGGACTGGCCTTTCCTGAGGCCACCAGAGCGGGTCCCTGAGGTCCCCGTCGTAACTCGAGAAGACCTGCCGCGACTCGAGAAAATCCAGGAGGTTCTCCCCTCCAGGCGAGATGAGGCCCATTTCCGCTGAGGCGTCTCGAGGCTGATCACACCTCACCTCTGGAACTTCGAAAGGGTCCTTCACACCCTTGGTGCAAATCCAGAAGTTCCCCGACCTACCCGTCTCCACTCGAGAGGAATCACGAGGGTCCTGCCCACATCCAGAGGAGCCCCGTTTCCGCCTCGTAGCTCGAGATGAGGGATCCTTTCCCTGCTTCGTCGGGAAAGAGTTCCCGGCGTTCCCGTCGCATCTCAAGAGGAGGCCCTCTCAACAGGAACGGCGAGAGGAACTCCAGGGTCGTGCCACCATTCCAAGAGTCCCCCAGATGTCTCAGTCCATTCCAGAGGAACCTCTTTTCCCTTCACCGGCTCGTCTTTCACGCCGAGGATCGACTCACACCAAGGTGGCACGTGGCACAGCCCTGTGGGAAAGCCTCGTGGGAAAGCCTCGAGGGACAGCCTCGAGGGAAAGCCACAGATCCCTTGATCCACGTGACAGGAAGCGGGACACTACTGCTGCAGCTCGGGAGGAAAGCGCACGTGCATGCCCCCACTCGAGACGAGGCCTGACTCCCCTGGGGAGACTCAGAAGCACCCCAAGATCCATGGCAACACTGGAGAGGAATCCTCAGGTTCCGGCCCCGACTCCACACAAGGACTGAGGCCCCGGCATGGACGGGAGAGGAATCCCGAGAGGTCCCCTAGCAACTCGCATGGGGACTGGCCTTTCCTGAGGCCACCAGAGCGGGTCCCTGAGGTCCCCGTCGTAACTCGAGAAGACCTGCCGCGACTCGAGAAAATCCAGGAGGTTCTCCCCTCCAGGCGAGATGAGGCCCATTTCCGCTGAGGCGTCTCGAGGCTGATCACACCTCACCTCTGGAACTTCGAAAGGGTCCTTCACACCCTTGGTGCAAATCCAGAAGTTCCCCGACCTAGCCGTCTCCACTCGAGAGGAATCACGAGGGTCCCGCCCACATCCAGAGGAGCCCCGTTTCCGCCTCGTAGCTCGAGATGAGGGATCCTTTCCCTGCTTCGTCGGGAAAGAGTTCCCGGCGTTCCCGTCGCATGTCAAGAGGAGGCCCTCTCAACAGGAACGGCGAGAGGAACTCCAGGGTCGTGCCACCATTCCAAGAGTCCCCCAGATGTCTCAGCCCATTCCAGAGGAACCTCTTTTCCCTTCACCGGCTCGTCTTTCACGCCGAGGATCGACTCACACCAAGGTGGCACGTGGCACAGCCCTGTGGGAAAGCCTCGTGGGAAAGCCTCGAGGGACAGCCTCGAGGGAAAGCCACAGATCCCTTGATCCACGTGACAGGAAGCGGGACACTACTGCTGCAGCTCGGGAGGAAAGCGCACGTGCATGCCCCCACTCGAGACGAGGCCTGACTCCCCTGGGGAGACTCAGAAGCACCCCAAGATCCATGGCAACACTGGAGAGGAATCCTCAGGTTCCGGCCCCGACTCCACACAAGGACGGAGGCCCCGGCATGGACGGGAGAGGAATCCCGAGAGGTCCCCTAGCAACTCGCATGGGGACTGGCCTTTCCTGAGGCCACCAGAGCGGGTCCCTGAGGTCCCCGTCGTAACTCGAGAAGACCTGCCGCAACTCGAGAAAATCCAGGAGGTTCTCCCCTCCAGGCGAGATGAGGCCCATTTCCGCTGAGGCGTCTCGAGGCTGATCACACCTCACCTCTGGAACTTCGAAAGGGTCCTTCACACCCTTGGTGCAAATCCAGAAGTTCCCCGACCTACCCGTCTCCACTCGAGAGGAATCACGAGGGTCCCGCCCACATCCAGAGGAGCCCCGTTTCCGCCTCGTAGCTCGAGATGAGGGATCCTTTCCCTGCTTCGTCGGGAAAGAGTTCCCGGCGTTCCCGTCGCATCTCAAGAGGAGGCCCTCTCAACAGGAACGGCGAGAGGAACTCCAGGGTCGTGCCACCATTCCAAGAGTCCCCCAGATGTCTCAGTCCATTCCAGAGGAACCTCTTTTCCCTTCACCGGCTCGTCTTTCACGCCGAGGATCGACTCACACCAAGGTGGCACGTGGCACAGCCCTGTGGGAACGCCTCGTGGGAAAGCCTCGAGGGACAGCCTCGAGGGAAAGCCACAGATCCCTTGATCCACGTGACAGGAAGCGTGACACTACTGCTGCAGCTCGGGAGGAAAGCGCACGTGCATGCCCCCACTCGAGACGAGGCCTGACTCCCCTGGGGAGACTCAGAAGCACCCCAAGATCCATGGCAACACTGGAGAGGAATCCTCAGGTTCCGGCCCCGACTCCACACAAGGACTGAGGCCCCGGCATGGACGGGAGAGGAATCCCGAGAGGTCCCCTAGCAACTCGCATGGGGACTGGCCTTTCCTGAGGCCACCAGAGCGGGTCCCTGAGGTCCCCGTCGTAACTCGAGAAGACCTGCCGCGACTCGAGAAAATCCAGGAGGTTCTCCCCTCCAGGCGAGATGAGGCCCATTTCCGCTGAGGCGTCTCGAGGCTGATCACACCTCACCTCTGGAACTTCGAAAGGGTCCTTCACACCCTTGGTGCAAATCCAGAAGTTCCCCGACCTAGCCGTCTCCACTCGAGAGGAATCACGAGGGTCCCGCCCACATCCAGAGGAGCCCCGTTTCCACCTCGTAGCTCGAGATGAGGGATCCTTTCCCTGCTTCGTCGGGAAAGAGTTCCCGGCGTTCCCGTCGCATCTCAAGAGGAGGCCCTCTCAACAGGAACGGCGAGAGGAACTCCAGGGTCGTGCCACCATTCCAAGAGTCCCCCAGATATCTCAGTCCATTCCAGAGGAACCTCTTTTCCCTTCACCGGCTCGTCTTTCACGCCGAGGATCGACTCACACCAAGGTGGCACGTGGCACAGCCCTGTGGGAAAGCCTCGTGGGAAAGCCTCGAGGGACAGCCTCGAGGGAAAGCCACAGATCCCTTGATCCACGTGACAGGAAGCGGGACACTACTGCTGCAGCTCGGGAGGAAAGCGCACGTGCATGCCCCCACTCGAGACGAGGCCTGACTCCCCTGGGGAGACTCAGAAGCACCCCAAGATCCATGGCAACACTGGAGAGGAATCCTCAGGTTCCGGCCCCGACTCCACACAAGGACTGAGGCCCCGGCATGGACGGGAGAGGAATCCCGAGAGGTCCCCTAGCAACTCGCATGGGGACTGGCCTTTCCTGAGGCCACCAGAGCGGGTCCCTGAGGTCCCCGTCGTAACTCGAGAAGACCTGCCGCAACTCGAGAAAATCCAGGAGGTTCTCCCCTCCAGGCGAGATGAGGCCCATTTCCGCTGAGGCGTCTCGAGGCTGATCACACCTCACCTCTGGAACTTCGAAAGGGTCCTTCACACCCTTGGTGCAAATCCAGAAGTTCCCCGACCTAGCCGTCTCCACTCGAGAGGAATCACGAGGGTCCCGCCCACATCCAGAGGAGCCCCGTTTCCGCCTCGTAGCTCGAGATGAGGGATCCTTTCCCTGCTTCGTCGGGAAAGAGTTCCCGGCGTTCCCGTCGCATCTCAAGAGGAGGCCCTCTCAACAGGAACGGCGAGAGGAACTCCAGGGTCGTGCCACCACTCCAAGAGTCCCCCAGATGTCTCAGTCCATTCCAGAGGAACCTCTTTTCCCTTCAGCGGCTCGTCTTTCACGCCGAGGATCGACTCACACCAAGGTGGCACGTGGCACAGCCCTGTGGGAAAGCCTCGTGGGAAAGCCTCGAGGGACAGCCTCGAGGGAAAGCCACAGATCCCTTGATCCACGTGACAGGAAGCGGGACACTACTGCTGCAGCTCGGGAGGAAAGCGCACGTGCATGCCCCCACTCGAGACGAGGCCTGACTCCCCTGGGGAGACTCAGAAGCACCCCAAGATCCATGGCAACACTGGAGAGGAATCCTCAGGTTCCGGCCCCGACTCCACACAAGGACTGAGGCCCCGGCATGGACGGGAGAGGAATCCCGAGAGGTCCCCTAGCAACTCGCATGGGGACTGGCCTTTCCTGAGGCCACCAGAGCGGGTCCCTGAGGTCCCCGTCGTAACTCGAGAAGACCTGCCGCAACTCGAGAAAATCCAGGAGGTTCTCCCCTCCAGGCGAGATGAGGCCCATTTCCGCTGAGGCGTCTCGAGGCTGATCACACCTCACCTCTGGAACTTCGAAAGGGTCCTTCACACCCTTGGTGCAAATCCAGAAGTTTCCCGACCTACCCGTCTCCACTCGAGAGGAATCACGAGGGTCCCGCCCACATCCAGAGGAGCCCCGTTTCCGCCTCGTAGCTCGAGATGAGGGATCCTTTCCCTGCTTCGTCGGGAAAGAGTTCCCGGCGTTCCCGTCGCATCTCAAGAGGAGGCCCTCTCAACAGGAACGGCGAGAGGAACTCCAGGGTCGTGCCACCATTCCAAGAGTCCCCCAGATGTCTCAGTCCATTCCAGAGGAACCTCTTTTCCCTTCACCGGCTCGTCTTTCACGCCGAGGATCGACTCACACCAAGGTGGCACGTGGCACAGCCCTGTGGGAAAGACTCGTGGGAAAGCCTCGAGGGACAGCCTCGAGGGAAAGCCACAGATCCCTTGATCCACGTGACAGGAAGCGTGACACTACTGCTGCAGCTCGGGAGGAAAGCGCACGTGCATGCCCCCACTCGAGACGAGGCCTGACTCCCCTGGGGAGACTCAGAAGCACCCCAAGATCCATGGCAACACTGGAGAGGAATCCTCAGGTTCCGGCCCCGACTCCACACAAGGACTGAGGCCCCGGCATGGACGGGAGAGGAATCCCGAGAGGTCCCCTAGCAACTCGCATGGGGACTGGCCTTTCCTGAGGCCACCAGAGCGGGTCCCTGAGGTCCCCGTCGTAACTCGAGAAGACCTGCCGCAACTCGAGAAAATCCAGGAGGTTCTCCCCTCCAGGCGAGATGAGGCCCATTTCCACTGAGGCGTCTCGAGGCTGATCACACCTCACCTCTGTAACTTCGAAAGGGTCCTTCACACCCTTGGTGCAAATCCAGAAGTTCCCCGACCTAGCCGTCTCCACTCGAGAGGAATCACGAGGGTCCCGCCCACATCCAGAGGAGCCCCGTTTCCGCCTCGTAGCTCGAGATGAGGGATCCTTTCCCTGCTTCGTCGGGAAAGAGTTCCCGGCGTTCCCGTCGCATCTCAAGAGGAGGCCCTCTCAACAGGAACGGCGAGAGGAACTCCAGGGTCGTGCCACCATTCCAAGAGTCCCCCAGATGTCTCAGTCCATTCCAGAGGAACCTCTTTTCCCTTCACCGGCTCGTCTTTCACGCCGAGGATCGACTCACACCAAGGTGGCACGTGGCACAGCCCTGTGGGAAAGCCTCGTGGGAAAGCCTCGAGGGACAGCCTCGAGGGAAAGCCACAGATCCCTTGATCCACGTGACAGGAAGCGTGACACTACTGCTGCAGCTCGGGAGGAAAGCGCACGTGCATGCCCCCACTCGAGACGAGGCCTGACTCCCCTGGGGAGACTCAGAAGCACCCCAAGATCCATGGCAACACTGGAGAGGAATCCTCAGGTTCCGGCCCCGACTCCACACAAGGACTGAGGCCCCGGCATGGACGGGAGAGGAATCCCGAGAGGTCCCCTAGCAACTCGCATGGGGACTGGCCTTTCCTGAGGCCACCAGAGCGGGTCCCTGAGGTCCCCGTCGTAACTCGAGAAGACCTGCCGCAACTCGAGAAAATCCAGGAGGTTCTCCCCTCCAGGCGAGATGAGGCCCATTTCCGCTGAGGCGTCTCGAGGCTGATCACACCTCACCTCTGGAACTTCGAAAGGGTCCTTCACACCCTTGGTGCAAATCCAGAAGTTCCCCGACCTAGCCGTCTCCACTTGAGAGGAATCACGAGGGTCCCGCCCACATCCAGAGGAGCCCCGTTTCCGCCTCGTAGCTCGAGATGAGGGATCCTTTCCCTGCTTCGTCGGGAAAGAGTTCCCGGCGTTCCCGTCGCATCTCAAGAGGAGGCCCTCTCAACAGGAACGGCGAGAGGAACTCCAGGGTCGTGCCACCATTCCAAGAGTCCCCCAGATGTCTCAGTCCATTCCAGAGGAACCTCTTTTCCCTTCACCGGCTCGTCTTTCACGCCGAGGATCGACTCACACCAAGGTGGCACGTGGCACAGCCCTGTGGGAAAGCCTCGTGGGAAAGCCTCGAGGGACAGCCTCGAGGGAAAGCCACAGATCCCTTGATCCACGTGACAGGAAGCGGGACACTACTGCTGCAGCTCGGGAGGAAAGCGCACGTGCATGCCCCCACTCGAGACGAGGCCTGACTCCCCTGGGGAGACTCAGAAGCACCCCAAGATCCATGGCAACACTGGAGAGGAATCCTCAGGTTCCGGCCCCGACTCCACACAAGGACTGAGGCCCCGGCATGAACGGGAGAGGAATCCCGAGAGGTCCCCTAGCAACTCGCATGGGGACTGGCCTTTCCTGAGGCCACCAGAGCGGGTCCCTGAGGTCCCCGTCGTAACTCGAGAAGACCTGCCGCAACTCGAGAAAATCCAGGAGGTTCTCCCCTCCAGGCGAGATGAGGCCCATTTCCGCTGAGGCGTCTCGAGGCTGATCACACCTCACCTCTGGAACTTCGAAAGGGTCCTTCACACCCTTGGTGCAAATCCAGAAGTTCCCCGACCTACCCGTCTCCACTCGAGAGGAATCACGAGGGTCCTGCCCACATCCAGAGGAGCCCCGTTTCCGCCTCGTAGCTCGAGATGAGGGATCCTTTCCCTGCTTCGTCGGGAAAGAGTTCGCGGCGTTCCCGTCGCATCTCAAGAGGAGGCCCTCTCAACAGGAACGGCGAGAGGAACTCCAGGGTCGTGCCACCATACCAAGAGTCCCCCAGATGTCTCAGTCCATTCCAGAGGAACCTCTTTTCCCTTCACCGGCTCGTCTTTCACGCCGAGGATCGACTCACACCAAGGTGGCACGTGGCACAGCCCTGTGGGAAAGCCTCGTGGGAAAGCCTCGAGGGACAGCCTCGAGGGAAAGCCACAGATCCCTTGATCCACGTGACAGGAAGCGTGACACTACTGCTGCAGCTCGGGAGGAAAGCGCACGTGCATGCCCCCACTCGAGACGAGGCCTGACTCCCCTGGGGAGACTCAGAAGCACCCCAAGATCCATGGCAACACTGGAGAGGAATCCTCAGGTTCCGGCCCCGACTCCACACAAGGACTGAGGCCCCGGCATGGACGGGAGAGGAATCCCGAGAGGTCCCCTAGCAACTCGCATGGGGACTGGCCTTTCCTGAGGCCACCAGAGCGGGTCCCTGAGGTCCCCGTCGTAACTCGAGAAGACCTGCCGCAACTGGAGAAAATCCAGGCGGTTCTCCCCTCCAGGCGAGATGAGGCCCATTTCCGCTGAGGCGTCTCGAGGCTGATCACACCTCACCTCTGGAACTTCGAAAGGGTCCTTCACACCCTTGGTGCAAATCCAGAAGTTCCCCGACCTAGCCGTCTCCACTCGAGAGGAATCACGAGGGTCCCGCCCACATCCAGAGGAGCCCCGTTTCCGCCTCGTAGCTCGAGATGAGGGATCCTTTCCCTGCTTCGTCGGGAAAGAGTTCCCGGCGTTCCCGTCGCATCTCAAGAGGAGGCCCTCTCAACAGGAACGGCGAGAGGAACTCCAGGGTCGTGCCACCATTCCAAGAGTCCCCCAGATGTCTCAGTCCATTCCAGAGGAACCTCTTTTCCCTTCACCGGCTCGTCTTTCACGCCGAGGATCGACTCACACCAAGGTGGCACATGGCACAGCCCTGTGGGAAAGCCTCGTGGGAAAGCCTCGAGGGACAGCCTCGAGGGAAAGCCACAGATCCCTTGATCCACGTGACAGAAAGCGTGACACTACTGCTGCAGCTCGGGAGGAAAGCGCACGTGCATGCCCCCACTCGAGACGAGGCCTGACTCCCCTGGGGAGACTCAGAAGCACCCCAAGATCCATGGCAACACTGGAGAGGAATCCTCAGGTTCCGGCCCCGACTCCACACAAGGACTGAAGCCCCGGCATGGACGGGAGAGGAATCCCGAGAGGTCCCCTAGCAACTCGCATGGGGACTGGCCTTTCCTGAGGCCACCAGAGCGGGTCCCTGAGGTCCCCGTCGTAACTCCAGAAGACCTGCCGCAACTCGAGAAAATCCAGGAGGTTCTCCCCTCCAGGCGAGATGAGGCCCATTTCCGCTGAGGCGTCTCGAGGCTGATCACACCTCACCTCTGGAACTTCGAAAGGGTCCTTCACACCCTTGGTGCAAATCCAGAAGTTCCCCGACCTAGCCGTCTCCACTCGAGAGGAATCACGAGGGTCCCGCCCACATCCAGAGGAGCCCCGTTTCCGCCTCGTAGCTCGAGATGAGGGATCCTTTCCCTGCTTCGTCGGGAAAGAGTTCCCGGCGTTCCCGTCGCATCTCAACAGGAGGCCCTCTCAACAGGAACGGCGAGAGGAACTCCAGGGTCGTGCCACCATTCCAAGAGTCCCCCAGATGTCTCAGTCCATTCCAGAGGAACCTCTTTTCCCTTCAGCGGCTCGTCTTTCACGCCGAGGATCGACTCACACCAAGGTGGCACGTGGCACAGCCCTGTGGGAAAGCCTCGTGGGAAAGCCTCGAGGGACAGCCTCGAGGGAAAGCCACAGATCCCTTGATCCACGTGACAGGAAGCGGGACACTACTGCTGCAGCTCGGGAGGAAAGCGCACGTGCATGCCCCCACTCGAGACGAGGCCTGACTCCCCTGGGGAGACTCAGAAGCACCCCAAGATCCATGGCAACACTGGAGAGGAATCCTCAGGTTCCGGCCCCGACTCCACACAAGGACTGAGGCCCCGGCATGGACGGGAGAGGAATCCCGAGAGGTCCCCTAGCAACTCGCATGGGGACTGGCCTTTCCTGAGGCCACCAGAGCGGGTCCCTGAGGTCCCCGTCGTAACTCGAGAAGACCTGCCACAACTCGAGAAAATCCAGGAGGTTCTCCCCTCCAGGCGAGATGAGGCCCATTTCCGCTGAGGCGTCTCGAGGCTGATCACACCTCACCTCTGGAACTTCGAAAGGGTCCTTCACACCCTTGGTGCAAATCCAGAAGTTCCCCGACCTAGCCGTCTCCACTCGAGAGGAATCACGAGGGTCCCGCCCACATCCAGAGGAGCCCCGTTTCCGCCTCGTAGCTCGAGATGAGGGATCCTTTCCCTGCTTCGTCGGGAAAGAGTTCCCGGCGTTCCCGTCGCATCTCAAGAGGAGGCCCTCTCAACAGGAACGGCGAGAGGAACTCCAGGGTCGTGCCACCATTCCAAGAGTCCCCCAGATGTCTCAGTCCATTCCAGAGGAACCTCTTTTCCCTTCACCGGCTCGTCTTTCACGCCGAGGATCGACTCACACCAAGGTGGCACGTGGCACAGCCCTGTGGGAAAGCCTCGTGGGAAAGCCTCGAGGGACAGCCTCGAGGGAAATCCACAGATCCCTTGATCCACGTGACAGGAAGCGTGACACTACTGCTGCAGCTCGGGAGGAAAGCGCACGTGCATGCCCCCACTCGAGACGAGGCCTGACTCCCCTGGGGAGACTCAGAAGCACCCCAAGATCCATGGCAACACTGGAGAGGAATCCTCAGGTTCCGGCCCCGACTCCACACAAGGACTGAGGCCCCGGCATGGACGGGAGAGGAATCCCGAGAGGTCCCCTAGCAACTCGCATGGGGACTGGCCTTTCCTGAGGCCACCAGAGCGGGTCCCTGAGGTCCCCGTCGTAACTCGAGAAGACCTGCCGCAACTCGAGAAAATCCAGGAGGTTCTCCCCTCCAGGCGAGATGAGGCCCATTTCCGCTGAGGCGTCTCGAGGCTGATCACACCTCACCTCTGGAACTTCGAAAGGGTCCTTCACACCCTTGGTGCAAATCCAGAAGTTCCCCGACCTAGCCGTCTCCACTCGAGAGGAATCACGAGGGTCCCGCCCACATCCAGAGGAACCCCGTTTCCGCCTCGTAGCTCGAGATGAGGGATCCTTTCCCTGCTTCGTCGGGAAAGAGTTCCCGGCGTTCCCGTCGCATCTCAAGAGGAGGCCCTCTCAACAGGAACGGCGAGAGGAACTCCAGGGTCGTGCCACCATTCCAAGAGTCCCCCAGATGTCTCAGTCCATTCCAGAGGAACCTCTTTTCCCTTCAGCGGCTCGTCTTTCACGCCGAGGATCGACTCACACCAAGGTGGCACGTGGCACAGCCCTGTGGGAACGCCTCGTGGGAAAGCCTCGAGGGACAGCCTCGAGGGAAAGCCACAGATCCCTTGATCCACGTGACAGGAAGCGGGACACTACTGCTGCAGCTCGGGAGGAAAGCGCACGTGCATGCCCCCACTCGAGACGAGGCCTGACTCCCCTGGGGAGACTCAGAAGCACCCCAAGATCCATGGCAACACTGGAGAGGAATCCTCAGGTTCCGGCCCCGACTCCACACAAGGACTGAGGCCCCCGGCATGGACGGGAGAGGAATCCCGAGAGGTCCCCTAGCAACTCGCATGGGGACTGGCCTTTCCTGAGGCCACCAGAGCGGGTCCCTGAGGTCCCCGTCGTAACTCGAGAAGACCTGCCGCAACTCGAGAAAATCCAGGAGGTTCTCCCCTCCAGGCGAGATGAGGCCCATTTCCGCTGAGGCGTCTCGAGGCTGATCACACCTCACCTCTGGAACTTCGAAAGGGTCCTTCACACCCTTGGTGCAAATCCAGAAGTTCCCCGACCTAGCCGTCTCCACTCGAGAGGAATCACGAGGGTCCCGCCCACATCCAGAGGAACCCCGTTTCCGCCTCGTAGCTCGAGATGAGGGATCCTTTCCCTGCTTCGTCGGGAAAGAGTTCCCGGCGTTCCCGTCGCATCTCAAGAGGAGGCCCTCTCAACAGGAACGGCGAGAGGAACTCCAGGGTCGTGCCACCATTCCAAGAGTCCCCCAGATGTCTCAGTCCATTCCAGAGGAACCTCTTTTCCCTTCAGCGGCTCGTCTTTCACGCCGAGGATCGACTCACACCAAGGTGGCACGTGGCACAGCCCTGTGGGAACGCCTCGTGGGAAAGCCTCGAGGGACAGCCTCGAGGGAAAGCCACAGATCCCTTGATCCACGTGACAGGAAGCGGGACACTACTGCTGCAGCTCGGGAGGAAAGCGCACGTGCATGCCCCCACTCGAGACGAGGCCTGACTCCCCTGGGGAGACTCAGAAGCACCCCAAGATCCATGGCAACACTGGAGAGGAATCCTCAGGTTCCGGCCCCGACTCCACACAAGGACTGAGGCCCCGGCATGGACGGGAGAGGAATCCCGAGAGGTCCCCTAGCAACTCGCATGGGGACTGGCCTTTCCTGAGGCCACCAGAGCGGGTCCCTGAGGTCCCCGTCGTAACTCGAGAAGACCTGCCGCAACTCGAGAAAATCCAGGAGGTTCTCCCCTCCAGGCGAGATGAGGCCCATTTCCGCTGAGGCGTCTCGAGGCTGATCACACCTCACCTCTGGAACTTCGAAAGGGTCCTTCACACCCTTGGTGCAAATCCAGAAGTTCCCCGACCTAGCCGTCTCCACTCGAGAGGAATCACGAGGGTCCCGCCCACATCCAGAGGAGCCCCGTTTCCGCCTCGTAGCTCGAGATGAGGGATCCTTTCCCTGCTTCGTCGGGAAAGAGTTCCCGGCGTTCCCGTCGCATCTCAAGAGGAGGCCCTCTCAACAGGAACGGCGAGAGGAACTCCAGGGTCGTGCCACCATTCCAAGAGTCCCCCAGATGTCTCAGTCCATTCCAGAGGAACCTCTTTTCCCTTCACCGGCTCGTCTTTCACGCCGAGGATCGACTCACACCAAGGTGGCACGTGGCACAGCCCTGTGGGAAAGCCTCGTGGGAAAGCCTCGAGGGACAGCCTCGAGGGAAAGCCACAGATCCCTTGATCCACGTGACAGGAAGCGTGACACTACTGCTGCAGCTCGGGAGGAAAGCGCACGTGCATGCCCCCACTCGAGACGAGGCCTGACTCCCCTGGGGAGACTCAGAAGCACCCCAAGATCCATGGCAACACTGGAGAGGAATCCTCAGGTTCCGGCCCCGACTCCACACAAGGACTGAGGCCCCGGCATGGACGGGAGAGGAATCCCGAGAGGTCCCCTAGCAACTCGCATGGGGACTGGCCTTTCCTGAGGCCACCAGAGCGGGTCCCTGAGGTCCCCGTCGTAACTCGAGAAGACCTGCCACAACTCGAGAAAATCCAGGAGGTTCTCCCCTCCAGGCGAGATGAGGCCCATTTCCGCTGAGGCGTCTCGAGGCTGATCACACCTCACCTCTGGAACTTCGAAAGGGTCCTTCACACCCTTGGTGCAAATCCAGAAGTTCCCCGACCTAGCCGTCTCCACTCGAGAGGAATCACGAGGGTCCCGCCCACATCCAGAGGAGCCCCGTTTCCGCCTCGTAGCTCGAGATGAGGGATCCTTTCCCTGCTTCGTCGGGAAAGAGTTCCGGCGTTCCCGTCGCATCTCAAGAGGAGGCCCTCTCAACAGGAACGGCGAGAGGAACTCCAGGGTCGTGCCACCATTCCAAGAGTCCCCCAGATGTCTCAGTCCATTCCAGAGGAACCTCTTTTCCCTTCACCGGCTCGTCTTTCACGCCGAGGATCGACTCACACCAAGGTGGCACGTGGCACAGCCCTGTGGGAACGCCTCGTGGGAAAGCCTCGAGGGACAGCCTCGAGGGAAAGCCACAGATCCCTTGATCCACGTGACAGGAAGCGGGACACTACTGCTGCAGCTCGGGAGGAAAGCGCACGTGCATGCCCCCACTCGAGACGAGGCCTGACTCCCCTGGGGAGACTCAGAAGCACCCCAAGATCCATGGCAACACTGGAGAGGAATCCTCTGGTTCCGGCCCCGACTCCACACAAGGACTGAGGCCCCGGCATGGACGGGAGAGGAATCCCGAGAGGTCCCCTAGCAACTCGCATGGGGACTGGCCTTTCCTGAGGCCACCAGAGCGGGTCCCTGAGGTCCCCGTCGTAACTCGAGAAGACCTGCCGCAACTCGAGAAAATCCAGGAGGTTCTCCCCTCCAGGCGAGATGAGGCCCATTTCCGCTGAGGCGTCTCGAGGCTGATCACACCTCACCTCTGGAACTTCGAAAGGCTCCTTCACACCCTTGGTGCAAATCCAGAAGTTCCCCGACCTAGCCGTCTCCACTCGAGAGGAATCACGAGGGTCCCGCCCACATCCAGAGGAGCCCCGTTTCCGCCTCGTAGCTCGAGATGAGGGATCCTTTCCCTGCTTCGTCGGGAAAGAGTTCCCGGCGTTCCCGTCGCATCTCAAGAGGAGGCCCTCTCAACAGGAACGGCGAGAGGAACTCCAGGGTCGTGCCACCATTCCAAGAGTCCCCCAGATGTCTCAGTCCATTCCAGAGGAACCTCTTTTCCCTTCACCGGCTCGTCTTTCACGCCGAGGATCGACTCACACCAAGGTGGCACGTGGCACAGCCCTGTGGGAAAGCCTCGTGGGAAAGCCTCGAGGGACAGCCTCGAGGGAAAGCCACAGATCCCTTGATCCACGTGACAGGAAACGGGACACTACTGCTGCAGCTCGGGAGGAAAGCGCACGTGCATGCCCCCACTCGAGACGAGGCCTGACTCCCCTGGGGAGACTCAGAAGCACCCCAAGATCCATGGCAACACTGGAGAGGAATCCTCAGGTTCCGGCCCCGACTCCACACAAGGACTGAGGCCCCGGCATGGACGGGAGAGGAATCCCGAGAGGTCCCCTAGCAACTCGCATGGGGACTGGCCTTTCCTGAGGCCACCAGAGCGGGTCCCTGAGGTCCCCGTCGTAACTCGAGAAGACCTGCCGCAACTCGAGAAAATCCAGGAGGTTCTCCCCTCCAGGCGAGATGAGGCCCATTTCCGCTGAGGCGTCTCGAGGCTGATCACACCTCACCTCTGGAACTTCGAAAGGGTCCTTCACACCCTTGGTGCAAATCCAGAAGTTCCCCGACCTAGCCGTCTCCACTCGAGAGGAATCACGAGGGTCCCGCCCACATCCAGAGGAGCCCCGTTTCCGCCTCGTAGCTCGAGATGAGGGATCCTTTCCCTGCTTCGTCGGGAAAGAGTTCCCGGCGTTCCCGTCGCATCTCAAGAGGAGGCCCTCTCAACAGGAACGGCGAGAGGAACTCCAGGGTCGTGCCACCATTCCAAGAGTCCCCCAGATGTCTCAGTCCATTCCAGAGGAACCTCTTTTCCCTTCAGCGGCTCGTCTTTCACGCCGAGGATCGACTCACACCAAGGTGGCACGTGGCACAGCCCTGTGGGAAAGCCTCGTGGGAAAGCCTCGAGGGACAGCCTCGAGGGAAAGCCACAGATCCCTTGATCCACGTGACAGGAAGCGTGACACTACTGCTGCAGCTCGGGAGGAAAGCGCACGTGCATGCCCCCACTCGAGACGAGGCCTGACTCCCCTGGGGAGACTCAGAAGCACCCCAAGATCCATGGCAACACTGGAGAGGAATCCTCAGGTTCCGGCCCCGACTCCACACAAGGACTGAGGCCCCGGCATGGACGGGAGAGGAATCCCGAGAGGTCCCCTAGCAACTCGCATGGGGACTGGCCTTTCCTGAGGCCACCAGAGCGGGTCCCTGAGGTCCCCGTCGTAACTCGAGAAGACCTGCCGCAACTCGAGAAAATCCAGGAGGTTCTCCCCTCCAGGCGAGATGAGGCCCATTTCCGCTGAGGCGTCTCGAGGCTGATCACACCTCACCTCTGGAACTTCGAAAGGGTCCTTCACACCCTTGGTGCAAATCCAGAAGTTCCCCGACCTAGCCGTCTCCACTCGAGAGGAATCACGAGGGTCCCGCCCACATCCAGAGGAGCCCCGTTTCCGCCTCGTAGCTCGAGATGAGGGATCCTTTCCCTGCTTCGTCGGGAAAGAGTTCCCGGCGTTCCCGTCGCATCTCAAGAGGAGGCCCTCTCAACAGGAACGGCGAGAGGAACTCCAGGGTCGTGCCACCATTCCAAGAGTCCCCCAGATGTCTCAGTCCATTCCAGAGGAACCTCTTTTCCCTTCACCGGCTCGTCTTTCACGCCGAGGATCGACTCACACCAACGTGGCACGTGGCACAGCCCTGTGGGAAAGCCTCGTGGGAAAGCCTCGAGGGACAGCCTCGAGGGAAAGCCACAGATCCCTTGATCCACGTGACAGGAAGCGTGACACTACTGCTGCAGCTCGGGAGGAAAGCGCACGTGCATGCCCCAACTCGAGACGAGGCCTGACTCCCCTGGGGAGACTCAGAAGCACCCCAAGATCCATGGCAACACTGGAGAGGAATCCTCAGGTTCCGGCCCCGACTCCACACAAGGACTGAGGCCCCGGCATGGACGGGAGAGGAATCCCAAGAGGTCCCCTAGCAACTCGCATGGGGACTGGCCTTTCCTGAGGCCACCAGAGCGGGTCCCTGAGGTCCCCGTCGTAACTCGAGAAGACCTGCCGCAACTGGAGAAAATCCAGGCGGTTCTCCCCTCCAGGCGAGATGAGGCCCATTTCCGCTGAGGCGTCTCGAGGCTGATCACACCTCACCTCTGGAACTTCGAAAGGGTCCTTCACACCCTTGGTGCAAATCCAGAAGTTTCCCGACCTACCCGTCTCCACTCGAGAGGAATCACGAAGGTCCCGCCCACATCCAGAGGAGCCCCGTTTCCGCCTCGTAGCTCGAGATGAGGGATCCTTTCCCTGCTTCGTCGGGAAAGAGTTCCCGGCGTTCCCGTCGCATCTCAAGAGGAGGCCCTCTCAACAGGAACGGCGAGAGGAACTCCAGGGTCGTGCCACCATTCCAAGAGTCCCCCAGATGTCTCAGTCCATTCCAGAGGAACCTCTTTTCCCTTCACCGGCTCGTCTTTCACGCCGAGGATCGACTCACACCAAGGTGGCACGTGGCACAGCCCTGTGGGAAAGCCTCGTGGGAAAGCCTCGAGGGACAGCCTCGAGGGAAAGCCACAGATCCCTTGATCCACGTGACAGGAAGCGGGACACTACTGCTGCAGCTCGGGAGGAAAGCGCACGTGCATGCCCCCACTCGAGACGAGGCCTGACTCCCCTGGGGAGACTCAGAAGCACCCCAAGATCCATGGCAACACTGGAGAGGAATCCTCAGGTTCCGGCCCCGACTCCACACAAGGACTGAGGCCCCGGCATGGACGGGAGAGGAATCCCGAGAGGTCCCCTAGCAACTCGCATGGGGACTGGCCTTTCCTGAGGCCACCAGAGCGGGTCCCTGAGGTCCCCGTCGTAACTCGAGAAGACCTGCCGCAACTCGAGAAAATCCAGGAGGTTCTCCCCTCCAGGCGAGATGAGGCCCATTTCCGCTGAGGCGTCTCGAGGCTGATCACACCTCACCTCTGGAACTTCGAAAGGGTCCTTCACACCCTTGGTGCAAATCCAGAAGTTCCCCGACCTAGCCGTCTCCACTCGAGAGGAATCACGAGGGTCCCGCCCACATCCAGAGGAGCCCGGTTTCCGCCTCGTAGCTCGAGATGAGGGATCCTTTCCCTGCTTCGTCGGGAAAGAGTTCCCGGCGTTCCCGTCGCATCTCAAGTGGAGGCCCTCTCAACAGGAACGGCGAGAGGAACTCCAGGGTCGTGCCACCATTCCAAGAGTCCCCCAGATGTCTCAGTCCATTCCAGAGGAACCTCTTTTCCCTTCACCGGCTCGTCTTTCACGCCGAGGATCGACTCACACCAAGGTGGCACGTGGCACAGCCCTGTGGGAAAGCCTCGTGGGAAAGCCTCGAGGGACAGCCTCGAGGGAAAGCCACAGATCCCTTGATCCACGTGACAGGAAGCGGGACACTACTGCTGCAGCTCGGGAGGAAAGCGCACGTGCATGCCCCCACTCGAGACGAGGCCTGACTCCCCTGGGGAGACTCAGAAGCACCCCAAGATCCATGGCAACACTGGAGAGGAATCCTCAGGTTCCGGCCCCGACTCCACACAAGGACTGAGGCCCCGGCATGGACGGGAGAGGAATCCGAGAGGTCCCCTAGCAACTCGCATGGGGACTGGCCTTTCCTGAGGCCACCAGAGCGGGTCCCTGAGGTCCCCGTCGTAACTCGAGAAGGCCTGCCGCAACTCGAGAAAATCCAGGAGGTTCTCCCCTCCAGGCGAGATGAGGCCCATTTCCGCTGAGGCGTCTCGAGGCTGATCACACCTCACCTCTGGAACTTCGAAAGGGTCCTTCACACCCTTGGTGCAAATCCAGAAGTTCCCCGACCTAGCCGTCTCCACTCGAGAGGAATCACGAGGGTCCCGCCCACATCCAGAGGAGCCCCGTTTCCGCCTCGTAGCTCGAGATGAGGGATCCTTTCCCTGCTTCGTCGGGAAAGAGTTCCCGGCGTTCCCGTCGCATGTCAAGAGGAGGCCCTCTCAACAGGAACGGCGAGAGGAACTCCAGGGTCGTGCCACCATTCCAAGAGTCCCCCAGATGTCTCAGTCCATTCCAGAGGAACCTCTTTTCCCTTCACCGGCTCGTCTTTCACGCCGAGGATCGACTCACACCAAGGTGGCACGTGGCACAGCCCTGTGGGAAAGCCTCGTGGGAAAGCCTCGAGGGACAGCCTCGAGGGAAAGCCACAGATCCCTTGATCCACGTGACAGGAAGCGGGACACTACTGCTGCAGCTCGGGAGGAAAGCGCACGTGCATGCCCCCCACTCGAGACGAGGCCTGACTCCCCTGGGGAGACTCAGAAGCACCCCAAGATCCATGGCAACACTGGAGAGGAATCCTCAGGTTCCGGCCCCGACTCCACACAAGGACGGAGGCCCCGGCATGGACGGGAGAGGAATCCCGAGAGGTCCCCTAGCAACTCGCATGGGGACTGGCCTTTCCTGAGGCCACCAGAGCGGGTCCCTGAGGTCCCCGTCGTAACTCGAGAAGACCTGCCGCAACTCGAGAAAATCCAGGAGGTTCTCCCCTCCAGGCGAGATGAGGCCCATTTCCGCTGAGGCGTCTCGAGGCTGATCACACCTCACCTCTGGAACTTCGAAAGGGTCCTTCACACCCTTGGTGCAAATCCAGAAGTTCCCCGACCTACCCGTCTCCACTCGAGAGGAATCACGAGGGTCCCGCCCACATCCAGAGGAGCCCCGTTTCCGCCTCGTAGCTCGAGATGAGGGATCCTTTCCCTGCTTCGTCGGGAAAGAGTTCCCGGCGTTCCCGTCGCATCTCAAGAGGAGGCCCTCTCAACAGGAACGGCGAGAGGAACTCCAGGGTCGTGCCACCATTCCAAGAGTCCCCCAGATGTCTCAGTCCATTCCAGAGGAACCTCTTTTCCCTTCACCGGCTCGTCTTTCACGCCGAGGATCGACTCACACCAAGGTGGCACGTGGCACAGCCCTGTGGGAACGCCTCGTGGGAAAGCCTCGAGGGACAGCCTCGAGGGAAAGCCACAGATCCCTTGATCCACGTGACAGGAAGCGTGACACTACTGCTGCAGCTCGGGAGGAAAGCGCACGTGCATGCCCCCACTCGAGACGAGGCCTGACTCCCCTGGGGAGACTCAGAGCACCCCAAGATCCATGGCAACACTGGAGAGGAATCCTCAGGTTCCGGCCCCGACTCCACACAAGGACTGAGGCCCCGGCATGGACGGGAGAGGAATCCCGAGAGGTCCCCTAGCAACTCGCATGGGGACTGGCCTTTCCTGAGGCCACCAGAGCGGGTCCCTGAGGTCCCCGTCGTAACTCGAGAAGACCTGCCGCGACTCGAGAAAATCCAGGAGGTTCTCCCCTCCAGGCGAGATGAGGCCCATTTCCGCTGAGGCGTCTCGAGGCTGATCACACCTCACCTCTGGAACTTCGAAAGGGTCCTTCACACCCTTGGTGCAAATCCAGAAGTTCCCCGACCTAGCCGTCTCCACTCGAGAGGAATCACGAGGGTCCCGCCCACATCCAGAGGAGCCCCGTTTCCACCTCGTAGCTCGAGATGAGGGATCCTTTCCCTGCTTCGTCGGGAAAGAGTTCCCGGCGTTCCCGTCGCATCTCAAGAGGAGGCCCTCTCAACAGGAACGGCGAGAGGAACTCCAGGGTCGTGCCACCATTCCAAGAGTCCCCCAGATATCTCAGTCCATTCCAGAGGAACCTCTTTTCCCTTCACCGGCTCGTCTTTCACGCCGAGGATCGACTCACACCAAGGTGGTACGTGGCACAGCCCTGTGGGAAAGCCTCGTGGGAAAGCCTCGAGGGACAGCCTCGAGGGAAAGCCACAGATCCCTTGATCCACGTGACAGGAAGCGGGACACTACTGCTGCAGCTCGGGAGGAAAGCGCACGTGCATGCCCCCACTCGAGACGAGGCCTGACTCCCCTGGGGAGACTCAGAAGCACCCCAAGATCCATGGCAACACTGGAGAGGAATCCTCAGGTTCCGGCCCCGACTCCACACAAGGACTGAGGCCCCGGCATGGACGGGAGAGGAATCCCGAGAGGTCCCCTAGCAACTCGCATGGGGACTGGCCTTTCCTGAGGCCACCAGAGCGGGTCCCTGAGGTCCCCGTCGTAACTCGAGAAGACCTGCCGCAACTCGAGAAAATCCAGGAGGTTCTCCCCTCCAGGCGAGATGAGGCCCATTTCCGCTGAGGCGTCTCGAGGCTGATCACACCTCACCTCTGGAACTTCGAAAGGGTCCTTCACACCCTTGGTGCAAATCCAGAAGTTCCCCGACCTAGCCGTCTCCACTCGAGAGGAATCACGAGGGTCCCGCCCACATCCAGAGGAGCCCCGTTTCCGCCTCGTAGCTCGAGATGAGGGATCCTTTCCCTGCTTCGTCGGGAAAGAGTTCCCGGCGTTCCCGTCGCATCTCAAGAGGAGGCCCTCTCAACAGGAACGGCGAGAGGAACTCCAGGGTCGTGCCACCACTCCAAGAGTCCCCCAGATGTCTCAGTCCATTCCAGAGGAACCTCTTTTCCCTTCACCGGCTCGTCTTTCACGCCGAGGATCGACTCACACCAAGGTGGCACGTGGCACAGCCCTGTGGGAAAGCCTCGTGGGAAAGCCTCGAGGGACAGCCTCGAGGGAAAGCCACAGATCCCTTGATCCACGTGACAGGAAGCGGGACACTACTGCTGCAGCTCGGGAGGAAAGCGCACGTGCATGCCCCCACTCGAGACGAGGCCTGACTCCCCTGGGGAGACTCAGAAGCACCCCAAGATCCATGGCAACACTGGAGAGGAATCCTCAGGTTCCGGCCCCGACTCCACACAAGGACTGAGGCCCCGGCATGGACGGGAGAGGAATCCCGAGAGGTCCCCTAGCAACTCGCATGGGGACTGGCCTTTCCTGAGGCCACCAGAGCGGGTCCCTGAGGTCCCCGTCGTAACTCGAGAAGACCTGCCGCAACTCGAGAAAATCCAGGAGGTTCTCCCCTCCAGGCGAGATGAGGCCCATTTCCGCTGAGGCGTCTCGAGGCTGATCACACCTCACCTCTGGAACTTCGAAAGGGTCCTTCACACCCTTGGTGCAAATCCAGAAGTTCCCCGACCTAGCCGTCTCCACTCGAGAGGAATCACGAGGGTCCCGCCCACATCCAGAGGAGCCCCGTTTCCGCCTCGTAGCTCGAGATGAGGGATCCTTTCCTGCTTCGTCGGGAAAGAGTTCCCGGCGTTCCCGTCGCATCTCAAGAGGAGGCCCTCTCAACAGGAACGGCGAGAGGAACTCCAGGGTCGTGCCACCATTCCAAGAGTCCCCCAGATGTCTCAGTCCATTCCAGAGGAACCTCTTTTCCCTTCAGCGGCTCGTCTTTCACGCCGAGGATCGACTCACACCAAGGTGGCACGTGGCACAGCCCTGTGGGAAAGCCTCGTGGGAAAGCCTCGAGGGACAGCCTCGAGGGAAAGCCACAGATCCCTTGATCCACGTGACAGGAAGCGGGACACTACTGCTGCAGCTCGGGAGGAAAGCGCACGTGCATGCCCCCACTCGAGACGAGGCCTGACTCCCCTGGGGAGACTCAGAAGCACCCCAAGATCCATGGCAACACTGGAGAGGAATCCTCAGGTTCCGGCCCCGACTCCACACAAGGACTGAGGCCCCGGCATGGACGGGAGAGGAATCCCGAGAGGTCCCCTAGCAACTCGCATGGGGACTGGCCTTTCCTGAGGCCACCAGAGCGGGTCCCTGAGGTCCCCGTCGTAACTCGAGAAGACCTGCCGCAACTCGAGAAAATCCAGGAGGTTCTCCCCTCCAGGCGAGATGAGGCCCATTTCCGCTGAGGCGTCTCGAGGCTGATCACACCTCACCTCTGGAACTTCGAAAGGGTCCTTCACACCCTTGGTGCAAATCCAGAAGTTTCCCGACCTACCCGTCTCCACTCGAGAGGAATCACGAGGGTCCCGCCCACATCCAGAGGAGCCCCGTTTCCGCCTCGTAGCTCGAGATGAGGGATCCTTTCCCTGCTTCGTCGGGAAAGAGTTCCCGGCGTTCCCGTCGCATCTCAAGAGGAGGCCCTCTCAACAGGAACGGCGAGAGGAACTCCAGGGTCGTGCCACCATTCCAAGAGTCCCCCAGATGTCTCAGTCCATTCCAGAGGAACCTCTTTTCCCTTCACCGGCTCGTCTTTCACGCCGAGGATCGACTCACACCAAGGTGGCACGTGGCACAGCCCTGTGGGAAAGACTCGTGGGAAAGCCTCGAGGGACAGCCTCGAGGGAAAGCCACAGATCCCTTGATCCACGTGACAGGAAGCGTGACACTACTGCTGCAGCTCGGGAGGAAAGCGCACGTGCATGCCCCCACTCGAGACGAGGCCTGACTCCCCTGGGGAGACTCAGAAGCACCCCAAGATCCATGGCAACACTGGAGAGGAATCCTCAGGTTCCGGCCCCGACTCCACACAAGGACTGAGGCCCCGGCATGGACGGGAGAGGAATCCCGAGAGGTCCCCTAGCAACTCGCATGGGGACTGGCCTTTCCTGAGGCCACCAGAGCGGGTCCCTGAGGTCCCCGTCGTAACTCGAGAAGACCTGCCGCAACTCGAGAAAATCCAGGAGGTTCTCCCCTCCAGGCGAGATGAGGCCCATTTCCACTGAGGCGTCTCGAGGCTGATCACACCTCACCTCTGTAACTTCGAAAGGGTCCTTCACACCCTTGGTGCAAATCCAGAAGTTCCCCGACCTAGCCGTCTCCACTCGAGAGGAATCACGAGGGTCCCGCCCACATCCAGAGGAGCCCCGTTTCCGCCTCGTAGCTCGAGATGAGGGATCCTTTCCCTGCTTCGTCGGGAAAGAGTTCCCGGCGTTCCCGTCGCATCTCAAGAGGAGGCCCTCTCTCAACAGGAACGGCGAGAGGAACTCCAGGGTCGTGCCACCATTCCAAGAGTCCCCCAGATGTCTCAGTCCATTCCAGAGGAACCTCTTTTCCCTTCACCGGCTCGTCTTTCACGCCGAGGATCGACTCACACCAAGGTGGCACGTGGCACAGCCCTGTGGGAAAGCCTCGTGGGAAAGCCTCGAGGGACAGCCTCGAGGGAAAGCCACAGATCCCTTGATCCACGTGACAGGAAGCGTGACACTACTGCTGCAGCTCGGGAGGAAAGCGCACGTGCATGCCCCCACTCGAGACGAGGCCTGACTCCCCTGGGGAGACTCAGAAGCACCCCAAGATCCATGGCAACACTGGAGAGGAATCCTCAGGTTCCGGCCCCGACTCCACACAAGGACTGAGGCCCCGGCATGGACGGGAGAGGAATCCCGAGAGGTCCCCTAGCAACTCGCATGGGGACTGGCCTTTCCTGAGGCCACCAGAGCGGGTCCCTGAGGTCCCCGTCGTAACTCGAGAAGACCTGCCGCAACTCGAGAAAATCCAGGAGGTTCTCCCCTCCAGGCGAGATGAGGCCCATTTCCGCTGAGGCGTCTCGAGGCTGATCACACCTCACCTCTGGAACTTCGAAAGGGTCCTTCACACCCTTGGTGCAAATCCAGAAGTTCCCCGACCTAGCCGTCTCCACTTGAGAGGAATCACGAGGGTCCCGCCCACATCCAGAGGAGCCCCGTTTCCGCCTCGTAGCTCGAGATGAGGGATCCTTTCCCTGCTTCGTCGGGAAAGAGTTCCCGGCGTTCCCGTCGCATCTCAAGAGGAGGCCCTCTCAACAGGAACGGCGAGAGGAACTCCAGGGTCGTGCCACCATTCCAAGAGTCCCCCAGATGTCTCAGTCCATTCCAGAGGAACCTCTTTTCCCTTCACCGGCTCGTCTTTCACGCCGAGGATCGACTCACACCAAGGTGGCACGTGGCACAGCCCTGTGGGAAAGCCTCGTGGGAAAGCCTCGAGGGACAGCCTCGAGGGAAAGCCACAGATCCCTTGATCCACGTGACAGGAAGCGGGACACTACTGCTGCAGCTCGGGAGGAAAGCGCACGTGCATGCCCCCACACGAGACGAGGCCTGACTCCCCTGGGGAGACTCAGAAGCACCCCAAGATCCATGGCAACACTGGAGAGGAATCCTCAGGTTCCGGCCCCGACTCCACACAAGGACTGAGGCCCCGGCATGGACGGGAGAGGAATCCCGAGAGGTCCCCTAGCAACTCGCATGGGGACTGGCCTTTCCTGAGGCCACCAGAGCGGGTCCCTGAGGTCCCCGTCGTAACTCGAGAAGACCTGCCGCAACTCGAGAAAATCCAGGAGGTTCTCCCCTCCAGGCGAGATGAGGCCCATTTCCGCTGAGGCGTCTCGAGGCTGATCACACCTCACCTCTGGAACTTCGAAAGGGTCCTTCACACCCTTGGTGCAAATCCAGAAGTTCCCCGACCTACCCGTCTCCACTCGAGAGGAATCACGAGGGTCCTGCCCACATCCAGAGGAGCCCCGTTTCCGCCTCGTAGCTCGAGATGAGGGATCCTTTCCCTGCTTCGTCGGGAAAGAGTTCGCGGCGTTCCCGTCGCATCTCAAGAGGAGGCCCTCTCAACAGGAACGGCGAGAGGAACTCCAGGGTCGTGCCACCATACCAAGAGTCCCCCAGATGTCTCAGTCCATTCCAGAGGAACCTCTTTTCCCTTCACCGGCTCGTCTTTCACGCCGAGGATCGACTCACACCAAGGTGGCACGTGGCACAGCCCTGTGGGAAAGCCTCGTGGGAAAGCCTCGAGGGACAGCCTCGAGGGAAAGCCACAGATCCCTTGATCCACGTGACAGGAAGCGTGACACTACTGCTGCAGCTCGGGAGGAAAGCGCACGTGCATGCCCCCACTCGAGACGAGCCTGACTCCCCTGGGGAGACTCAGAAGCACCCCAAGATCCATGGCAACACTGGAGAGGAATCCTCAGGTTCCGGCCCCGACTCCACACAAGGACTGAGGCCCCGGCATGGACGGGAGAGGAATCCCGAGAGGTCCCCTAGCAACTCGCATGGGGACTGGCCTTTCCTGAGGCCACCAGAGCGGGTCCCTGAGGTCCCCGTCGTAACTCGAGAAGACCTGCCGCAACTGGAGAAAATCCAGGCGGTTCTCCCCTCCAGGCGAGATGAGGCCCATTTCCGCTGAGGCGTCTCGAGGCTGATCACACCTCACCTCTGGAACTTCGAAAGGGTCCTTCACACCCTTGGTGCAAATCCAGAAGTTCCCCGACCTAGCCGTCTCCACTCGAGAGGAATCACGAGGGTCCCGCCCACATCCAGAGGAGCCCCGTTTCCGCCTCGTAGCTCGAGATGAGGGATCCTTTCCCTGCTTCGTCGGGAAAGAGTTCCCGGCGTTCCCGTCGCATCTCAAGAGGAGGCCCTCTCAACAGGAACGGCGAGAGGAACTCCAGGGTCGTGCCACCATTCCAAGAGTCCCCCAGATGTCTCAGTCCATTCCAGAGGAACCTCTTTTCCCTTCACCGGCTCGTCTTTCACGCCGAGGATCGACTCACACCAAGGTGGCACATGGCACAGCCCTGTGGGAAAGCCTCGTGGGAAAGCCTCGAGGGACAGCCTCGAGGGAAAGCCACAGATCCCTTGATCCACGTGACAGAAAGCGTGACACTACTGCTGCAGCTCGGGAGGAAAGCGCACGTGCATGCCCCCACTCGAGACGAGGCCTGACTCCCCTGGGGAGACTCAGAAGCACCCCAAGATCCATGGCAACACTGGAGAGGAATCCTCAGGTTCCGGCCCCGACTCCACACAAGGACTGAAGCCCCGGCATGGACGGGAGAGGAATCCCGAGAGGTCCCCTAGCAACTCGCATGGGGACTGGCCTTTCCTGAGGCCACCAGAGCGGGTCCCTGAGGTCCCCGTCGTAACTCCAGAAGACCTGCCGCAACTCGAGAAAATCCAGGAGGTTCTCCCCTCCAGGCGAGATGAGGCCCATTTCCGCTGAGGCGTCTCGAGGCTGATCACACCTCACCTCTGGAACTTCGAAAGGGTCCTTCACACCCTTGGTGCAAATCCAGAAGTTCCCCGACCTAGCCGTCTCCACTCGAGAGGAATCACGAGGGTCCCGCCCACATCCAGAGGAGCCCCGTTTCCGCCTCGTAGCTCGAGATGAGGGATCCTTTCCCTGCTTCGTCGGGAAAGAGTTCCCGGCGTTCCCGTCGCATCTCAAGAGGAGGCCCTCTCAACAGGAACGGCGAGAGGAACTCCAGGGTCGTGCCACCATTCCAAGAGTCCCCCAGATGTCTCAGTCCATTCCAGAGGAACCTCTTTTCCCTTCAGCGGCTCGTCTTTCACGCCGAGGATCGACTCACACCAAGGTGGCACGTGGCACAGCCCTGTGGGAAAGCCTCGTGGGAAAGCCTCGAGGGACAGCCTCGAGGGAAAGCCACAGATCCCTTGATCCACGTGACAGGAAGCGGGACACTACTGCTGCAGCTCGGGAGGAAAGCGCACGTGCATGCCCCCACTCGAGACGAGGCCTGACTCCCCTGGGGAGACTCAGAAGCACCCCAAGATCCATGGCAACACTGGAGAGGAATCCTCAGGTTCCGGCCCCGACTCCACACAAGGACTGAGGCCCCGGCATGGACGGGAGAGGAATCCCGAGAGGTCCCCTAGCAACTCGCATGGGGACTGGCCTTTCCTGAGGCCACCAGAGCGGGTCCCTGAGGTCCCCGTCGTAACTCGAGAAGACCTGCCACAACTCGAGAAAATCCAGGAGGTTCTCCCCTCCAGGCGAGATGAGGCCCATTTCCGCTGAGGCGTCTCGAGGCTGATCACACCTCACCTCTGGAACTTCGAAAGGGTCCTTCA